>NW_021296800.1:267146-271045 GCF_002162155.2 Triticum dicoccoides | reverse complement strand
GGCATAGGTTCAACCCATCGGAGCATCTTATAATCATATACCAGAATCTTTAGAAGTAATTAACTCAAGCTCGAAGACAGAGCATGGTTAAGAAAGCAGAGGATACAATTTACCAAAGGCATTATGTATCAGAGGAAAGGCTCACAAGGTTATTGAATATGAAGGGCGTTGTCAGATAAAATCCAACAAAGGATCTGGTGGTCCACAAGGGATCTGACGTGAGCATCGGTACTCAACCAGAGGAAGAAGAATGCACGGGCATCATATTATAGAACATCGGAAGGATTCGATGCTTAGATAATAAAGGAATTTCGATCCCCAAAACAAAGGATCAGAAGCAATGCTCTGAGTAGGGATGGATAAGTTGAATATACCAGAGGCACAATTGACGACAAATAGTTTGGTCCAGAACCAGCTCATGTTCAAAAATGATGTCTGAGCCGGAAGGATAATTTAGAAGGGTTGATAGATGCTTGTGTGCATTCGCACACATGCTGAATCAATAGGATCCAAATGACGATGCCTAAGGATACTAACGAATATTGCCAATGGGAAGCATCCATAATGCAAGCAGACAAGTATTGCAGAGCAATAAGCTATTAAGGATTTTTGGAGGATCAAATAGTATTTCGAAGACCATTGTGAAACACATGAACAACTGGGGGATGAGCGGATACTCGATAAGTGCGAGAATTATCCATAGGGGTATTCAGGTGACAAGGAACAGCAAGGTGATAATCTCAAGGATTATCGAGACAACGACGAGTGTTTCGAGGTATCTGGTAATAACAAGACCAACTGGGGATGAATGTAAGAATAACAAATGCAAGTAGTTATCCATAAGGGTTGACGGTGGAAGGGGAATTGCAAATGCGATGAACATAAGTTCTCGGGTTAACAACGGAGAGTATCTTCAGGGTCTTCACGTGCCGCAGACGATCATCATTAATAAGGGGCTCTCCGGGTGAAAGTGATAACGAGATCCTAATGTTAGATTTTAGCAAAAATCATTTAACCCGAATAGAAGAGAAATAAGAGTCCCAGAGTATAGGTCGAGGAGTAAAAGATCCTACTACCACCCAATGGCGACGTGGGCCCGTAAGGCACACAGCCAAGTTAGTAAAAGTTTTGCAATGGATAGACTCAACTTCGGCCAAGGAGTTGGAAAGGGGATTCCTACAGGCAGTCGGCTCTGATACCAACTTGTGACGCCCCCGATTCAATCGTACACTAATCATGCACACAAATGTGTACGATCAAGATCAGGGACTCACGGGAAGATATCACAACACAACTCTACAAATAAAGTAAGTCATACAAGCATCATAATACAAGCCAGGGGGCTCGAGGGCTCGAATACAAGTGCTCGATCATAGACGAGTCAGCGGAAGCAACAATATCTGAGTACAGACATAAGTTAAACAAGTGTGCCTTAAGAAGGCTAGCACAAACTGGGATACAGATGGAAAGAGGCGCAGGCCTCCTGCCTGGGATCCTCCTAACTACTCCAGGTCGTCGTCAGCGGGCAGCACGTAGTAGTAGGCACCTCCGGTGTAGTAGGGGTCGTCGTCGACGGTGGCGTCTGGCTCCTGGACTCCAGCATCTGGTTGCGACAACCAGAAAGAAAGGAAAGGGGGAAAAGGGGGGAGAAAGCAACCGTGAGTACTCATCCAAAGTACTCGCAAGCAAGGAACTACACTACATATGCATGGGTATATGTGTAAGGAGGCCATATCAGTGGACTGAACTGCAGAATGCCAGAATAAGAGGGGGATAGCTAATCCTATCGAAGACTACGCTTCTGGCAGCCTCCGCCTCGCAGCATGTAGAAGAGAGTAGATTGAAGTCCTCCAAGTAGCATCTCCAAGTAGCATCTCCAAGTAGCATCGCATAGCATAAACCTACCCGGCGATCCTCTCCTCGTCGCCCTGCGGAAAAGCGATCACCGGGTTGTCTGTGGAACTTTGAAGGGTGTGTTTTATTAAGTATCCGGTTCTAGTTGTCATAAGGTCAAGGTACAACTCCAAGTCGTCCTGTTACTGAAGATCACGGCTATTCGAATAGATTAACTTCCCTGCAGGGGTGCACCACATAGCCCAACACGCTTGATCCCATTTGGCCGGACACACTTTCCTGGGTCATGCCCGGCCGCGGAAGATCAACACGTCGCAGCCCCACCTAGGCAAAACAGAGCGGCCAGCACGCCGGTCTAAACCTAAGCGCACAGGGGTCTGGGCCCATCGCCCATAGCACACCTGCACGTTGCGTGGGCGGCCGAAAGCAGACCTAGCCTAGTGGCGTTCCAGTCCAATTCGGCGCGCGCCGCTCCGTCGCTGACGTCTGAAGTGCTTCGGCTGATACCACGACGTCGGGATACCCATAACTACTCCCACGTAGATGGTTAGTGCGTATAGGCTCGTAGCCGACTCAGATCAAATACCAAGATCTCGTTAAGCGTGTTAAGTATCCGCGAACGCCGAACAGGGCCAGGCCCACCTGTCTCCTAGGTGGTCTCAACCTGCCCTGTCGCTCCGCCACAAAGTAACAGTCGAGGGCCGTCGGGAACCCAGGCCCACCTCTACCGGGATGGAGCCACCTGTCCTTTCAGCCCCCTCGTCAGAATCACTTGCGGGTACTCAATGAGCTGACCCGACTTTAGTCACCATCTGTATAGTATGTATGTATGTATAGTATATACCCGTGATCACCTCCCGAGTGGTCACGGCCCCATAGTATAGCAAGGCAGACTGACAAGAATGTAGGGCCAATGATGATAAACTAGCATCCTATACTAAGCATTTAGGATTGCAGGTAAGGTATCAACAGATGTAGCAACAATGTCAGGCTATGCATCAGAATAGGATTAACGAAAGCAGTATCATGCTACACTACTCTAATGCAAGCAGTATAGAGGAGAATAGGCGATATCTGGTGATCAAGGGGGGGGGGGCTTGCCTGGTTGCTCTGGCAAGAGAGAGGGGTCGTCAACTCCGTAGTCGAACTGGTCAGCAGCAGCGTCGGTCTCGTAGTCTACCGGAGAGAAGAGGGGGAAGAAATAATGAATACAGAGCAAACAAAGCACCACAAAATATATCAAGGCAATACGCGGTGTTCGGTGTGCCCTAACGCGGTAGTAGGTGATACCGGTGAAGGGGGGGAAAACATCCGGGAAAGTATTCCCGGTGTTTCGTGTTCTCGGGCAGAGGAGCCGGAGGGGGAAAGTTGCGGGTTCGATAGGTTAGGGGGGGTGTGGCGGACGAACGGACTGCGTATCCGAATTCGTCTCGTCGTTCTGAGCAACTTTCATGTTGAAAATTTTTTAATCCGAGTTACGGATTAAAAGATATGATTTTTAAAAGATTTTAACAATTTTGGAATTTAATTATTTATTTAATTAATTCGAAAAATGGATTTATGACGTCAGCATGATGTCATGCTGACATCAGCAGTTAACAGAGTTGACTGGTCAACCTGACCAGTGGGTCCCACTGGTCAGTGACACATTTTAATTAACAGATTAATAAAACTAATCATAATTAATTAAGGGGGTGGGCCCCACTGTCATACTAATTAATTAGCTAAGTAACAGTAGTTAATTAAGTTAATTAATCATTAGGTTAATTAATTTTAATTGGTTAATTTAATTAGAAATAATTAAGTTAATTAATTAGTTAATTAATTAATTTCATGATTTATTTATTATTATTATTATTTTCTAATTATTTTTATTTTATATATATATTTTTATTTTTTTTATCAAAATGTTCTCTGGGCGGGGCCCAACCACCAGTGGCTCCAGGGGCCTAATGGGGCGGGTCGGGCACTGGCGCCCGACAGGGCGCCCGGGGGCGCCGGCGAGGCGTGAGGCGGGGCGAGGCCGCGGTGGTGCACGGGCGGCC
>NW_021296800.1:266407-267136 GCF_002162155.2 Triticum dicoccoides | reverse complement strand
GCCAGGGCGCGGCAGCAGAGGCGAGGACGCGGGGAGCAAGGGAGAGGGCGAGGCAGAGAGGCCTCAGCGGGGCGAGGCCGCGGTGGTGCGCGGGCGGCCGTGGCCGTGGCCAAAACGGCGGCGCGACGGGGCTAGACGGGCAGCACGGTGGCGTACGCGCGCGGGACGAGTTCCGGCGCCCAGAGGCGTTGCGCGCGAGCATCGCCGGGCCGTGCGGGGAGGCGGAGGGGGTCGGGATCGAGCGGGGGCCGATCCGGATCGGCGCGAGGGGGAGAAAGGTAATCGGTGAAGGAAATATGCCCTAGAGGCAATAATAAAGTTATTATTTATTTCCTTATAATCATGATAAATGTTTATTATTCATGCTAGAATTGTATTTCCCGGAAACATAATACATGTGTGAATACATAGACAAACAGAGTGTCACTAGTATGCCTCTACTTGACTAGCTCGTTAATCAAAGATGGTTATGTTTCCTAACCATGAACAATGAGTTGTTATTTGATTAACGAGGTCACATCATTAGTAGAATGATCTGATTGACATGACCCATTCCATTAGCTTAGCACCTGATCGTTTAGTATGTTGCTATTGCTTTCTTCATGACTTATACATGTTCCTACGACTATGAGATTATGCAACTCCCGTTTACCGGAGGAACACTTTGGGTACTACCAAACGTCACAACGTAAATGGGTGATTATAAAGGAGTACTACAGGTGTCTCCAA
>NW_021296800.1:258837-265329 GCF_002162155.2 Triticum dicoccoides | reverse complement strand
TTCACTTGTTTCTTTTTTTTTATTATTTCCTTTCTGTTTTATTAAATAAAAAAATATTTATGCATTTTATAAAAATGTGTTTACTTCACTATAATTATCTATGCAATATTTGACACGGTCCGAACATTTTTGTTTTAAAGTTTGAAAACTTTGTTTGTTTGCCAAAAATTCAAATTTGAATTCGAATCGTTTTGAACTAACGCGAGATTAGCGACAGTAATGGAGGTGACAAGGCGTCATTAGCAGAGGTTACTGTAGCTTGATTATCCGGGCGTCACACCGCTGGAACCCCATGTTTTCCCTTCGTGGAAGCTCCACTGACTAAGAATTATCTACTCCATCTATTTTTTAAATATAAGCCTTTTAAAGATTCCAATATATTTTTTTGAACACAGATTTCAATATGAACTACAAGCGAAGCAAAATGAGTGAATCCACACTCTAAAATACGTTTATATACGTTCCTATATGGTCCGTATTGAAATCCTTAAAAATGTTTATATTTAAAAACGGGGGGAGTACGATACAAATCCCTCCACCATGTCTCTCACACAAATTCTCTGACATCCATCAAACATCTGACGGCCCATGTTGCATTTTTCTATTTTTCACATGAAGGCCCTGCTTCTATTCCCCGTTGCCCTCGGCCCCGGCCTTCCAGTGGCCTTTCTGCTTTGCAGCAGCACCTCAATCAACATTATCGTTCTTGGGAGCTCTTATTGGACGCTCGCTGCGTTCAACAAAGCGCTGACGCACAGGGGGCGCCGCGACTGGGCCGGCCGAAGCTAGCGAACAGCAGTAGACCTAAAAAACATGTGACGCTTTGTGAGAATCGAAACAAGATCTCCTGTCGCCGAAGAAGTGCCATTACCACTGGAGCTAGCGTACATTGCTTTATATGGAACTGCCCGAAATAATTAAAGAACCAAAACCAGCGACGATATGTTTAAAAAAAATCAAACACTAAACATTTTTTATTGAAAAAACGCGAGCACATTCCAAATTCGTTAACAAATTTTTCAAAACTCACACATTTTCAAAAAACAGGATTTTTTAAACTAATGAACAATTTTTTAAAACACATTTTTCTAAAACTCTTGATTTTTTTTCAAAATTCAAGCATTTATTTAATTCCACAAAATAATGTAACACGAACATATTTTGAACTTCTGGAACAAAATTTGGAAACACGAACATTTTTTCAAACTGGAACATTTCTTTGAAATTCCAGACCACAATTTGGAACGTGATTTTTTTTAAATGGAACTTTTTTTAAACTCCTTAACAAAATTGAAAATAAGAACATATTGAAAATTTCTGAAGAATTAGTGAAACAGGAACATTGTTTTAAACCCTCAAACAACACTTTAAAGCATGAACATTTTTTGAAAGGTGTGATTTTCTTTAAAAAAACGTGAATATTTTTTGAATCTCCCAAACAAATTTGAAACATGAATTTTTTTAAATTTTGCAACAATTTTTGAAATGGACTTATTTATTGAAACCTCCAATTTTGCTGAAAGGTTGTGGAACATTTTTTAAAAGTGAACAATTTTGGACAACAACACTTTAAAGCATGAATATTTTTTAATGTTTGAACAAAATTTTAAATTCAGAACATTTTATGAAATTTTTGAATTTAAGGATAAACAAAAAAGAAACAGAAAAAAGAACAAAAAGGACAAAAGAAACAGGAAAAAGGAAATAATATAAAAAACGAAGAAACAAAAATGAAAAACCAAAAAAGCAATAAAACCAAGACAAAAAACCAAAAACAGGAAGAAAAAAGCAATACAGAAAAATACGAATGGAGGATGGGTCGGCCCACTGCGAAGCGTCGACATTACCACGCAGTGAGGCATCCTATAGGATTTACCATCCTTCTTCGCCCTTTCTCTCGGCCTTCTTCGCCAGCTCATCCATGAGACGGCTAATGCAAGCATCTTCGTCATGCTTGGACGCTATCGGGCACTCCGCGACGTGTGCGGGTGTCATCTGCACAGCCTCCCATGCCGGATTAGTGCGGTGTCAAGCTTGTCCAGGTGGTTCGTCGTGAACACAATGATCCGATCGCCACCTTGTGCCTACCAGAGCCCGTCAATGAAGTCGAGCAAAATATATTGAGGCGCCTGAGCCATTGGATGCACATCGGATGGACGGGAACAAAGTGACTGAAACAAAAAGTTTCTTCAAGCGCCTACCTTATGGTCACCCCCATTATGATAACCAACAAATCATAACGAGTCCATTGAATGTGCAGCTAGCTACTGCCCCTTTCCCCCAAATTGAAGACCCCACACTGCATTTTGAAGAATAGGGCACAAGATTTACAGGACAATGAACAGTCAATGTTACCTACCCGGCTTTGTGCTACAAAACATTTTGAAGGGAGATGTACAAGACAGCTCCCAAACCAAATACAGAATGAAAGGCGCGTGCCTCCATGTTCAATCAGCGACATGAACAGACACAACAGGTGGACATAACAGGGATGGTTAGCATACAGAACAGGATGGACATCAGCGAAACTGTCTCCTATTGAGGGTCAGGTCAGATACTGATCTGGTGAACATGGTACGATCTTATGCCCGATGAATTCGCTTCAGATGTCCTCAGGCTTCAAGCGTTGAGATCCCATGGAGCACTTTGTCGATGAGGTGGACACGGAAACCCTAGGAGAACTGCACGGATAGATAAACACCAATTATAACATTTCTAACGCTTGATAAGTTCTCATCGTCGTGTTGTCACCACATATCACATCTGTCACTTAATGAATTGCAGCAACAAGGTAACATATTATGTGCTACAGGCTGACATTTCCAAAGTGGCACGTTTGATATGCTAAGGACTTGTTGATCTAATCCAGGTTTTCTTTTACAAATTAGTTTTGCTGTAAATTCAGCTAGTGTTCAAGTTATAAACAGATTCTTTTTACTTGCCATCTTTGTTTCTTCTCCGTGACATTTAGTAGCACACAGGAGTATATCCTGATGTGCCTATGCATTGCAAGAGCTAAACCAACACTAAATATTATTGCAAACCTACTGTAGTTGAAGAGCTTGGTCAGGGCAAGAACAGACCTGATGAGCTCTGAAGTTGAACGAATGGTGACTGAGCTTTCAGAAGAAGTAGTGGGCTATTTTACATAAATTATGTCCTCCTCATCTGGTTCATCTCCCTCCCAGTCACCATCTTCTTCTTCTGCTATATCTGAAACTTCCCCATCTTCGTCTTCAGCATTTCCTTCTCTCTGCTCCCTTTCCTCCTTTAGTTTGTCCAGTATCGTAAGAATCTGCAGAGGTGAACCGGTTAGACAAGGATCTCCTGGTACATATGAGAAATATGCAAAAAAATGCTCCATGTAATGATTCTTAGTGGTAATAATACAGACCCTACAGCGGATAAAAATGTCCACTCTATAGGTTCTGAGCTATACAAAAACTGAAGCATTTCCAGCTTTTGAGCTAGTTTCCAGCCCTACAGAGAAGGAAGTTGACATCTAATATAATATCGGATAAAAATAGACAGTGATTATTATCCATATGACAAGCAAATGATGATTCTAATTTTCACCTAAGCTGAACTGCAAATTACGCTGCAAGATGTAAAACAGAGAAGCAAAAATCTACCGCAACTCAAATCGCAGGGGAAGAGAAACATGACCAGTCAAGATAAGTATTCGGTACTACGCTTTACAACAATCGCAGAAGGCGGTCTCAAATAATCACATATGCTCAGACGAATGAGTTTAAAATAACAGTGTCGATAACTCTGGTCTGCAGCAGCAACGATGGTAACAAATAGCAGTCAGTGAATAAGCTACCTAAACTAAGTTAAGTGAACATAAAACTAGTGAAAAATGAAAAACAGGTGAATACTTAAACTCACGGTCATTGTGAAACTAATGGGTTTCTTTGGCAACAAAAGGAAAAAAAAATTGAAGCTTACCCTGCTTCCGCGCTCCATGGACTCGTCTTCGATGAACCGTATCTCGGGCGTGAGGCGCAGCTTCATCCGCTTGCCAATCTGGCTCCTGACGTACTTGGTCTTGTCTTTGAGCCCGGCCATGGCCACCTTCTTCCCCCTCTCGTCCCCGAACACGGACACATACACCTTGCACACCTGCAGACACAGACCGGAGCAGAGACAAGGAGCTCAGCATCCCAGATTGCAGCGCGGCCGCATCGTTTGGAGGGAGGGTCCGGGCGTGACCTGCAGGTCGTTGGAGAGCTCGACGTCGGCGATGGTGGTGAGGGAGGAGAGGTAGCGGTCGGCGCCGAGGGCGGCCTCGGGGAGGACGGCGCGCTGCATCACGGGGTCGCGGGTCAGCATGTCCGCCAGCTCCCGCTGGATCTGCTTCGCCACCATCCGCACCCGCCGCTCCTTGGCCATGCACCGCACCACGCGCAGCGACGTCGACGTCGACGGCGACCACGGCAGCCGCCGCCGCACGGAGACGGGCGCCGCGGCGGCGAGGGCCCGCGGCAGCGGCGGGGACACCAGCGGCCGGCACGGGAACATCCTCGCGGTGGTGGGGGATTTTGCGCCGCGGTGAGGCCGTCGGCCGTCGCTGTGGGGAGTGGGAAGGGGATAGTGTTGAGAATCCAACAATATCTCCCGGCTTGATTTAAAAGAATTTCCAAAATAATGTGCAAATAGTGTATGGTTATAAAAACCCTTTGCTAAGTCCTTTTTCTATTAGAACATTTTTGTATCCATAGGAAATTATGTACTCACACTATTATATGGTTAGATTTTAGCTTCTTGTTGGACGAATTACCCATGGTACTCGTGTCATGAATGGGCGCGGATTCTCTACCTTGCCATGTGCAACGCAGTGAACTACAATGCTCTACCTTTATCCGAGAGACATTGGATCAAAAGTGGGCGGTCCAGATCGGGGCAAAGACTGTAGTGAATGCACTGTAGCGAACGCATTGTTTAACGTTCATGTTCATGTCACTGTTTCGAGTACTGTGGCGACTGTACTGTTGCATCAGATCTGAGCGGTTGGTTCTCGATCCAACAAACGGAAGAAGAGGAAAGGCAGAGGCACTGTAGCTCTCTGCCTTGCCCATGGCACGGTAGAGAATTCACAGCCGTCATGAACAAATGTGTGCCACTGTCATAGTGGTTCTATACTTTATCCGTCGCCAATTGCATGTGGTCCTTGCCTTTCATGATTAAACTTTGATCGTCTGTGCAGATGTAGGGTAAGGAGATGTGAAAGGGTTGTATCATTTTCAGATTACCCCGGGCTGATGGTGTATCAGTTTGTATTGGGTTGTATTTATACCGAGTAAGCGCATAACATAGCAACCAATCCAAACATAATTTAACACTATATGTGACCAGCGTAATTAAAATAAGTAACGAGATCCTAATCCAAACACATTATGAGATGCACATCGGTTCGTATAGACTCAATGGCAATCACGACTCAAAACTATCTAGGCATCATATGTTACATGTCAAGATACACCATTCAACATACACCATCATATGCTACATGTCAAAAATTGACTTTTTTGGGGTACGTATGCTATATTTAAGCCACAAAGTGCATTTATATGCATTCGAACGGAATCATTCAAAACTGAACTTCAAATGCATGAAAATTCTGAAAAAAATGGGATATAAATAATATTTGTGTTCTTTAATCTATGTTTAGGCAGTTCCCAAGAAAATAAAAGGAGTTCCATACATCAGGGTGCCAAGACTCGACCCTGAAATGTAGCTCATTGAATATTTAATACCAAAAAATGCAAACAAAGTCTAGAAAATATGAAACCTAGCATGGTGTCATTATATGACATCAATAGGTTGCGTAAAAACTGCACAAGGTTTAACAAAAGTAGTGATGTACACTGCTTAGAAACCGAACCATATCTCTGTCAGGACCCCGACTCGATGCCACATCGATCTAGCATGTAACACCTCATATCGCTTTGCGGCCTCACGCACGGTATCCCCACGGGTGTCGCCTTACCTTTGCCCGGGACCGTTTGCGCATTTTGGCACACGTACATGATGGTGTCGCTAGCATCCATATGATAAAGAGCCCGGGCTGACATGGCTAGTCGTAAACCCAAAGTGGCACTAACTTACAGGGACAGGCATCCATGACCCAGCATCGAACGTGTCGGTCATCAGCGAGTGAATCCAGGCTGTAGCACTGGGCTAACAGGACTCCGGTGAACCGGGCTGTAGCGGGCTAGCAGGACTCCGGTATTCATCGCGTGACATTTCCCCGAAGGGACAGACACAGGATCGAAGAAGGACACATGCCGGCCTGCCTAAGTGTTCCGGAGCAGTAGCAAGCTACCAGGGCTCAGTGGAAGCACTAGGAGACATTTCCCGGTAAGAGAGGCTACTAAGAATAAACAACTAGATAGTCAGATCCCACACATAGCAATACACATTACACGTACGCATAACATGCAAGTATGTGCTGTACAACATGGCATCACAGCATAACTCAACAACTCA
>NW_021296800.1:253222-258827 GCF_002162155.2 Triticum dicoccoides | reverse complement strand
AGCTTTGTTTTCTGTTTTCTTTTCTTTATCTGTTTTCTTTTCTATTTTATTCTTTTAACTTTTGTTTTATAAAATATAAATACAACTCCTAAATTAATGTTATAATTTATTCTACTGCCCCAAAAAGTTTGACACCTAATAAAATATAGTTTGCATTATTATTAATTATAAAAGGCATTTAATTAATTGCCACAGCTGCTGTTTTAATTACTCTAGAGCCTTTAACATATTATAAAATTGTGGTTTCTCCACAATAATTACCTGTGCATTATTTTGTTCACTCCGAACATTTTAGTTTTAAAATTTGAAGACTTTTATTGTTTGCCTGATTTTGAACTTGAATTTGAATCGGTTTCGAACTAACTCGAGATTAGCAACTATAATTGAGGTGACGTGGCATCATTAGCAGAGGAGCACTGTAGCTTAATTACCCGGGCGTCACATGATACCATGCCAAGTTTTGACCTTTTCAGAGTTTATTTGTTGTGCTTTTCAATTTCAGGGTCATTTAGCTCAAAACAAATCAGTCAATGCATCAAACATATGAAATTATGTCAGAAAGGGTTGAAAGTTGACGACGTGGCTTTAAATGGTGCATAGAGAACGCAGAAAAGTCCGGAGTTGTTATATGTTATTAAAATGTTGAATAGCCGATGTAACGGATGAGTTTTTGTCCGAAACCCTCATAGTTTGAAAGAGAGTGTCCAGTTTGTACATGAAGTGCATCCAGTTTTCGCCGTAACCATCTTTACTTTTTTGCACATGCCATGTGCGTGAAATGATGATCCCATAACAAGTTTCGACCTTTTAAGAGTTCATTTGTAGTGCTTTTCAATTTTAGGGTCATTTAGCTCAAAACAAATCATTAAATGCATCAAAAATATCAAATTATGTCAGAAAGGGTTGAAAGTTGACGACGTGGCTTTGAGTGGTGCATAGTGAACGCAAAAAGTCTGGAGTTGTAATAAGTTATTAAAATTTTGAATAGCCGATGCAACAAATGAGTTTTTGTCCGAAACATTGATACTTCGAAAGAGAGTGTCCAGTTTGTACACGAAGCGCATCCAGTTTTTGTCGTAACCATCTCTACTTTTTTGCACATGCCGCGTGGGTGACATGATGATGCCATGCCAAGTTTCAACCTTTTCAGAGTTCATTGGTAGTGCTTTTCAATTTCAGGGTCATTTAGCTCAAAACAAAACAGTAAATGCATCAAAAGTATCAAATTATGTCAGAAAGGGTTGAAAGTTGACGACGTGGCTTTCAATGGTGCATAAAGAATGCAAAAAAGTCCAGAGTTGTGATAAGTTATTAAAAGTTTGAATAGCCAGTGTAACAGATGAATTTTCGTCTGAAACCCTGATAGTTCGAAAGAGAGTGTCTAGTTTGTACACGAGGTGCATCCAGATTTTGCCGTAACCATCTCTACTTTTTGGCACATGCCATGTAGGGAAATGATGTTACCATGGCAAGTTTCAACCTTTTCAGAGTTCATTTGTAGTGCTTTTCAATTTCAGGGTCATTTAGCTCAAAACAAATCAGTAAATGCATCAAAAATATCAAATTGTGTCAGAAACGGTTGAAAGTTGACGACGTGGCTTTGAATGGTGCATAATAAACGCAAAAAGTCCAGAGTTGTATTAAGTTATTAAAATTTTGAATAGCCGGTGTAACAGATGAGTTTTCATCCGAAACCCTGATACTTCAAAAGAGAGTGTCTAGTTTCTATATGATGTGCTTTTAGTGTTTGCCATAACCATCTCTACTTCTTTGCGCATGCCATGTGGGTGAAATGATTATACCATGCCAAGTTTTGACCTTTTCAGAGTTCATTGGTAGTACTTTTCAATTTTAGGGTCATTTAGCTCAAAACAAATCACTAAATGCATCAAAAATATCAAATTATGTCAGAAAGGGTTGAAATTTGACGATGTGGCTTTGAATGGTGCATAGTGAACGCTAAAAAGTCAGGAGTTGTAATAAGTTATTAAAATTTTGAATAGACGGTGTAACAGATGAGTTTTCGTCCGAAACCCATATACTTCGAAAGAGAGTGTCCAGTTTGTACACGAAGTGCATCCAGTTTTTGCCGTAACCATCTCTACTTTTTTGCACATGCCACGTGGGTGAAATGATGATACCATGCCAAGTTTCGACCTTTTTAGAGTTCATTTGTAGTGCTTTTCAATTTCAGGGTCATTTAGCTCAAAACAAATCAGTAAATGCATCAAAAATATCAAACTATGTCACAAAGTATTGAAAGTTGAGGACTTGGCTTTGAATGGTGCATAATAAACGCAAAAAAGCCCGGAGTTGTAATAAGTTATAAAAACTTTGAATAGCGGGTGTAACAGATGGGTTTTCGTCCGAAACCCTGATACTTCGAAAGAGAGTGTCCAGTTTGTACACGAAGTGTATCCAGTTTTTGTCGTAACCATCTCTACTTTTTTGCACATGCCATGTGGGTGAAATGATGAAACCATGCATGTTTCAACGTTTTCAGAGTTCATTTGTAGTTTTTTTCAATTTCAGTGTCATTTAGCTCAAAACAAATCAGTAAAGGCATCAAAAATGTCAAATTATGTCAAAAAGGGTTGAAAGTTGACGACGTGGCTTTGAATGGTGCATAATGAATGCAAAAAAGTCCGTAGTTGTAATAAGTTATTAAAATTTTGAATAGCCGGTGTAACGGATGAGTTTTCCTCCGAAACCCTGATACTTCGAAAGAGAGTGTCCAGTTTGTACACGAAGTGCATCCAATTTTTGCCGTAACCATCTCTACTTTTTTGCACATGCCATGTGGGTGAAATGATGATACCATGCCAAGTTTCAACCTTTTCAGAGTTCATTTGTAGTGCTTTTCAATTTCAGGGTCATTTATCCCAAACAAATCAGTAAATGCATCAAAAATATCAAATTATGTCAGAAAGGATTGAAAGTTGACGACATGGCTTTGAGTGGTGCATAATGAACGCAAAAAGTCTGGAGTTGTAATATGTTATTAAAATTTTGAATAGCCAGTGTAACAGATGAGTTTTCGTCCGAAACCCTGATAGTTCGAAAGAGAGTGTCCAGTTTGTACACGAAGCGCATCCAGATTTTACCGTAACCATCTCTACTTTTTGGCACATGCCATGTAGGGGAAATGATGATAGCATGCAAAATTTTGACCTTTTCAGAGTTCATTTGTAGTGCTTTTCAATTTCAGGGTCATTTAGCTCAAAACAAATCAGTAAATGCATCAAAAATATCAAATTATGTCAGAAAGGGTTGAAAGTTGACGACGTGGCTTTGAACATAATAAATGCAAAAATTCTGGAGTTGTAATAAGTTATTAAAATTTTGAATACCCGGTGTAACAGATGAGTTTTCATCCGAAACCCTGATACATCGAAAGAGAGTGCCCAGTTTGTACACAAAGTGCATCAGTTTTTGTTGTAACCATCTCTACTTTTTTGCACATGCCATGTGGGTGAAATGATGATACCATGCCAAGTCTCAACCTTTTCGGAGTTCATTTGTAGTGCTTTTCAATTTCAGGGTCATTTAGCTCGAAACAAATCAGTAAATGCATCAAAAACATCAAATTATGTCAGAAAGGGTTGAAAGTTGACGACGTGGCTTTGAGTGGTGCATAATGAAAGCAAAAAGTCGGGAGTTGTAATAAGTTATTAAAATTTTGAATAGCCGGTGTAACGGATGAGTTTTCATCCGAAACCCTGATACTTCGAAAGAGAGTGTCCAGTTTCTACATGAAGTGCATCTAGTTTTTGCCGTAACCAACTCTACTTTTTTGCCCATGCCATTTGGGTGAAATGATGATACCATGCCAAGTTTTGACCTTTATAGAGTTCATTGGTAGTACTTTTCAATTTCAGGGTCATTTAGCTCAAAACAAATCACTAAATGCATCAAAAATATCAAATTGTGTCAGAAAGGGTTGAAATTTGATGACGTGGCTTTGAATGTTGCATAGTGAACGCAAAAAACTCCGGAGTTGTAATAAGTTATTAAAATTTTGAATCGCTGGTGTAACAGATGAATTTTCGTCTGAAACCCTCATACTTCGAAAGAGAGTGTCCAGTTTGTACACGAAGTGCATCCAGTTTTGTCGTAACCACCTCTACTTTTTTGCACATGCCACATGGGTGAAATGATGATACCATGCCAAGTTTCGGCCTTTTCAGAGTTCTTTGTAGTGCTTTTCAATTTCAGGGTCATTTAGCTCAAAACAAATCAGTAAATGCATCAAAAATATCAAATTATGTCAGAAAGGTTTGAAAGTTGATGACGTGGCTTTGAATGGTGCATAATAAACGCAAAAAAGTCTGGAGTTGTAATAACTAATAAAAACTTTGAATAGCCGGTGTAACAGATGAGTTTTCCTCCGAAACCCTGATACTTCGAAAGAGAGTGTCCAGTTTGTACCCGAAGTGTATCCAGTTTTTGTTGTAACCATCTCTACTTTTTTGCACATGCCATGTGGGTGAAATGATGATACCATGCCAAGTTTCAACCTTTTCAGAGTTCATTTGTAGTGCTTTTCAATTTCAGGGTCATTTATCCGAAAACAAATCAGTAAATGCATCAAAAATATCATATTATGTCAGAAAGGGTTGAAAGTTGACGACGTGGCTTTGAGTGGTGCATAATGAACGCAAAAACTCTGGAATTGTAATATGTTATTAAAATTTTGAATAGCCGGTGTAACAGATGAGTTTTCGTCCGAAACCCTGATAGTTCGAAAGAGAGTGTCCAGTTTGTACACGAAGCACATCCAGATTTTGCTGTAACCATCTCTACTTTTTGGCACATGCCATGTAGGGGAAATGATGATAGCATTCCAAGTTTCGACCTTTTCAGAGTTCATTTGTAGTGCTTTTCAATTTCAGGGTCATTTAGCTCAAAACAAATCAGTAAATGCATCAAAAATATCAAATTATGTCAGAAAGGGTTGAAAGTTAACAACGTGGCTTTGAATGGTGCGTAATAAATGCAAAAAGTTTGGAGTTGTAATAAGTTATTAAAATTTTGAATAGCCGGTGTAACAAATGAGTTTTCATCCGAAACCTTGATACTTCGAAAGAGAGTGTCCAGTTTGTACACGAAGTGCATCCGGTTTTTGCCGTAACCTTCTCTACTTTTTTGCACATGCCATGTGGGTGAAATGATGATACCATGCCAAGTTTCAACCTTTTGGAGTTCATTTGTAGTGCTTTTCAATTTCAGGGTCATTTAGCTCGAAACAAATCAGTAAATGCATCAAAAACATCAAATTATGTCAAAAAGGGTTGAAGTTTGACGACGTGGCTTTGAGTGGTGCATAATGAACGCAAAAAGTCGGGAGTTGTAATAAGTTATTAAAATTTTGAATAGCCGGTGTAACAGACGAGTTTTCATCCGAAACCCTGATACTTCGAAAGAGTGTCCAGTTTCTACATGAAGTGCATCTAGTTTTTACCGTAACCATCTCTACTTTTTTGCACATGCCATTTGGGTGAAATGATGATACCATGCCAAGTTTCGACCTTTTCAGAGTTCATTGGTAGTACTTTTCAATTTCAGGGTCATTTAGCTCAAAACAAATCACTAAATGCATCAAAAA
>NW_021296800.1:248901-252583 GCF_002162155.2 Triticum dicoccoides | reverse complement strand
CCATGCCAAGTTTCGACCTTTTTAGAGTTCATTTGTAGTGCTTTTCAATTTCAGGGTCATTTAGCTCAAAACAAATCAGTAAATGCATCAAAAATATCAAATTATGTCAGAAAGGTTTGAAAGTTGACGACGTGGCTTTGAATGGTGCATAATAAACGCAAAAAATTCTGGAGTTGTAATAAGTTATAAAAACTTTGAATAGCCGGTGTAACAGATGAGTTTTCGTCTGAAACCCTGATACTTCGAAAGAGAGTGTCTAGTTTGTACACGAAGTGTATCCAGTTTTTGCCATAACCATCTCTACTTTTTTGCACATGCCATGTGGGTGAAATGATGATACCATGCCAAGTTTCAACCTTTTCAGAGTTCATTTGTAGTGCTTTTCAATTTCAGGGTCATTTATCCCAAAACAAATCAGTAAATGCATCAAAAATATCAAATTATGTCAGAAAGGGTCGAAAGTTGACGACGTGGCTTTGAGTGGTGCATAATGAACGCAAAAAGTCTGGAGTTGCAATATGTTATTTAAATTTTGAATAACCGGTGTAACAGATGAGTTTTCGTCCGAAACCCTGATAGTTCGAAAGAGAGTGTCCAGTTTGTACACGAAGCGCATCCAGATTTTACCGTAACCATCTCTACTTTTCGGCACATGCCATGTAGGGGAAATGATGATAGCATGCCAAGTTTCGACCTTTTCACAGTTCATTTGTAGTGCTTTTCAATTTCAGGATCATTTAGCTCAAAACAAATCAGTAAATGCATCGAAAATATCAAATTATGTCAGAAAGGGTTGAAAGTTGACGACGTGGCTTTGAATGGTGCATAATAAATGCAAAAAGTCTGGAGTTGTAATAAGTTATTAAAATTTTGAATAGCCGGTGTAACAGATGAGTTTTCATCCGAAACCCTGATACTTCGAAAGAGAGTGTCCAGTTTGTACACGAAGTGCATCCAGTTTTTGCCGTAACCATCTCCACTTTTTTGCACATGCCATGTGCGTGAAATGATGATACCATGCCAAGTTTCGACCTTTTCAGAGTTCATTGGTAGTACTTTTCTATTTCAGGGTCATTTAGCTCAAAACAAATCACTAAATGCATCAAAAATACCAAATTATGTCAGAAAGGGTTGAAATTTGACAACGTGGCTTTGAATGGTGCATAGTGAATGCAAAAAAGTCCGGAGTTGTAATAAGTTATTAAAATTTTGAATAGCCTATGTAACAGATTAGTTTTCGTCCGAAACCCTGATACTTCGAAAGAGAGTGTCCAGTTTGTACACGAAGTGCATCCAGTTTGTGCCGTAAGCATCTCTACTTTTTTGCACATGCCATGTAGGTGAAATTATGATACCATGCCAAGTTTCGGCCTCTTTAGAGTTCATTTGTAGTGCTTTTCAATTTCAGGGTCATTTAGCTCAAAACAAATCAGTAAATGCATTAAAAATATCAAATTATGTCAGAAAAGTTTGAAAGTTGACGACGTGGCTTTGAATGGTGCATAATAAATGCAAAAAATTCTGGAGTTGTAATAAGTTATAAAAACTTTGAATAGCCGGTGTAACAGATGATTTTTCATCCGAAACCCTCATACTTTGAAAGAGAGTCTCCAGTTTGTACACGAGGTGCATCCAGTTTTTGCCGTAACCCTCTCTACTTTTTTTCACATGCCATGTGGGTGAAATGATGATACCATGCCAAGTTTCAACCTTTTCAGAGTTTATTTGTAGTGCTTTGGAATTCCAGGGTCATTTAGCTCAAAACAAAATCAGTAAATGCATCAAAAATATCAAATTATGTCAGAAAGGTTTGAAAGTTGACGACGTGGCTTTGAATGGTGCATAATAAACGCAAAAAATTCTGGAGTTGTAATAAGTTATAAAAACTTTGAATAGCCGGTGTAACAGATGAGTTTTCGTCCGAAACCCTGATACTTCGAAAGAGAGTGTCCAGTTTGTACACGAAGTGTATCCAGTTTTTGCCATAACCATCTCTACTTTTTTGCACATGCCATGTGGGTGAAATGATGATACCATGCCAAGTTTCAACCTTTTCAGAGTTTATTTTAGTGCTTTTCAATTTCAGGGTCATTTATCCCAAAACAAATCAGTAAGTGCATCAAAAATATCAAATTATGTCAGAAAGGGTTGCAAGTTGACGACGTGGCTTTGAGTGGTGCATAATGAACGCAAAAAGTCTGGAGTTGCAATATGTTATTAAAATTTTGAATAGCCGGTGTAACAGATGAGTTTTCGTCCGAAACCCTGATAGTTCGAAAGAGAGTGTCCAGTTTGTACACGAAGCGCATCCAGATTTTGCCTTAACCATCTCTACTTTTTGGCACATGCCATGTAGGGGAAATGATGATAGCATGCCAAGTTTCGACCTTTTCAGAGTTCGTTTGTAGTGCTTTTCAATTTCAGGGTCATTTAGCTCAAAACAAATCAGTAAATGCATCAAAAATATCAAATTATGTCAGAAAGGGTTGAAAGTTGACGACGTGGCTTTGAATGGTGCATAATAAACGCAAAAAGTCTAGAGTTGTAATAAGTTATTAAAATTTTGAATAGCCGGTGTAACAGATGAGTTTTCATCCGAAACCCTGATACTTCGAAAGAGAGTGTCCAGTTTGTACACGAAGTGCATCCAGTTTTTGCCGTAACCATCTCTACTTTTTTGCACATGCCATGTGGGTGAAATGATGATACCATGCCAAGTTTCAACCTTTTCAGAGTTCATTTGTAGTGCTTTTCAATTTCATGGTCATTTAGCTTGAAACAAATTAGTAAATGCATCAAAAACATCAAATTATGTCAGAAAGGGTTGAAAGTTGACGACGTGGCTTTTAATGGTGCATAATGAATGCAAAACAGTCGGGAGTTGTAATAAGTTATTAAAATTTTGAATAGCCGGTGTAACGGATGAGTTTTCATCCGAAACACTGACACTTCGAAGGTGAGTGTCCAGTTTGTACACGAAGTGCATCCAGTGTTGGCCGTAACCATCTCTACTTTTTTACACATGCCATGTGGGTGAAATGATGATACCATGCCAAGTTTCGACCTTTTCAGAGTTCATTGGTAGTACTTTTCAATTTCAGGGTCATTTAGCTCAAAACAAATCACTAAATGCATCAAAAATATCAAATTATGTCAGAAAGGGTTGAAATTTGACGAGGTGGCTTTCAATGGTGCATAGTGAACGCAAAAAAGTCCAGAGTTGTAATAAGTTATTAAAATTTTTAATAGCCGGTGTAACAGATAGTTTTCGTCCGAAACCCTGATACTTCAAAAGAGAGTGTCCAGTTTGTACACAAAGTGTATCCAGTTTTTGCCGTAACCATCTCTACTTTTTTGCACATGCCATGTAGGTGAAATAATGATACCATGCCAAGTTTTGAACTCTTCAGAGTTCATTTGTAGTGCTTTTCAAATTCAGGGTCATTTAGCTCAAAACAAATCAGTAAATGCATCAAAAATATCAAATTTATGTCAGAAAGGGTTGAAAGTTAACGACGTGGCTTTGAATGGTGCATAATAAATGCAAAAAGTCTGGAGTTGTAATAAGTTATTAAAATTTTGAATAGCTGGTGTAACAGATGAGTTTTGATCCGAAACCTTGATACTTCGAAAGAGAGTGTCCAGTTTGTACACGAAGTGCATCCAGTTTTTGCCGTAACCT
>NW_021296800.1:247342-248742 GCF_002162155.2 Triticum dicoccoides | reverse complement strand
TGATACCATGCCAAGTTTCAACCTTTTGGAGTTCATTTGTAGTGCTTTTCAATTTCAGGGTCATTTAGCTCGAAGCAAATCAGTAAATGCACCAAAAACATCAAATTATGTCAGAAAGGGTTGAAGTTTGATGACGTGGCTTTGAGTGGTGCATAATGAACGCAAAAAGTCAGGAGTTGTAATAAGTTATTAAAATTTTGAATAGCCGGTGTAACAGATGAGTTTTCATCCGAAACCCTGATACTTCGAAAGAGTGTCCAGTTTCTACATGAAGTGCATCTAGTTTTTACCGTAACCATCTCTACTTTTTTGCACATGCCATTTGGGTGAAATGATGATACCATGCCAAGTTTCGACCTTTTCAGAGTTCATTGGTAGTACTTTTCAATTTCAGGGTCATTTAGCTCAAAACAAATCACTAAATGCATCAAAAAAATCAAATTATGTCAGAAAGGGTTGAAATTTGACGACGTGGCTTTGAATGGTGCATAGTGAACGCAAAAAAGTCCGGAGTTGTAATAAGTTACTAAAATTTTGAATAGCCGGTGTAACAGATGAGTTTTCGTCCAAAACCCTGATACTTCGAAAGAGAGTGTCCAGATTGTACACGAAGTGCATCCAGTTTGTGCCATAACCATCTCTACTTTTTAGCACATGCCATGTAGGTGAAATGATGATACCATGCCAAGTTTCGACCTTTTTAGAGTTCATTTGTAGTGCTTTTCAATTTCAGGGTCATTTAGCTCAAAACAAATCAGTAAATGCATCAAAAATATCAAATTATGTCAGAAAGGTTTGAAAGTTAACGACGTGGCTTTGAATGGTGCATAATAAACGCAAAAAATTCTGGAGTTGTAATAAGTAATAAAAACTTTGAATAGCCGGTGTAACAGATGAGTTTTGATCCGAAACCTTGATACTTCAATTTCAAGGTCATTGTGACACCCGGATAATCATGCTACAGTAATCTCACGTTAATGCTGCCACATCACCTTTGTCACTGTAGTTAATCTTGGGTTAATTCGAAACCGCTTCAAAATTCAAATTCAAATTAATGTCAATAATAAAAGTTTTTAGAAATTGAAACAAAAATGTTCGGACAATGCCAAATATGGCATAGGCAATTATCGTGTAGAGGACACAAATTTATAAATTGCTTAAATTCCCAAATTAAATAAAACAGAACAAAAAAAAGGAAAAGAAAGGGAAAAAGAAGAAACCCCCCTTCCCCCTGGGCCGAAAGGCCCAGCTAGCCACCGCCCCTGCCACCTGGCCCACCCACCCGGCCGAACCGGCCCGCCTCCCCCTGCCGCCTCCTTCCCTGTTCCCCCGACCCGGGTCGGAACAGGGGTGCGTCCCCGCCGCACCCTCTCGCCGGCGACGACGGGGGATAAGATCGC
>NW_021296800.1:235179-247076 GCF_002162155.2 Triticum dicoccoides | reverse complement strand
CCCCACGCTTGCCCTCGGCCCCCGCGCCTCTCCCTCTCCCCTCCAGATCCATCTCCCCCTCGTTCCCCACTGCAATCGAGCGCTGCCATGGCCTCGCCGCCGTGAATCGCGCGGCCACAGTCACCGCCTCGCCGCGCCTGCGTGTCCGTCGACGCCTCCATCGTCTTCCTCGTCCACCGGAGGCCTCAGCTGGAGCGGGGGAGCCCCGAATCACCGGATCCCCTTCGTCCACATCTCCGGCTGCCGCGTTCTTCACCAACTCCGGCGACATCCCTCTGCGCTTCCGTTCACTCGAGGGCCTCCGTGTGCCGCGACGTAAGCCTCCGCACCCTCCTCCTTCCTCTGGTTCCTCCTCATGCACCATAGATGGCTCGCGGTGCTGCCGTCGCCATTGCCGCATGCGGCCTCGTCCGCGATCTCATTGCGCTCACCCCGTCCATCTCCGAGCCAAGCCGTGGCCTCCGTCGAGTTGCCGGAGGTTCGTAGAGCCCACTAGCACCGTTTGTCAACTAGAACGCAGCCCGTAGCATGGTTTTCGGAGATGCTCGTATTCCGGCGCCGCCCGCGGTCGTCGTTGAGCTCCACTCCGGCCACCCCCGCACCTGGGATCACCCTAGATCGACGCGGGACGATCTACTCGTTCGAACGCCACCGAAAACGCGCGGAATGGTGCACTGTGCTGGAAATCCGTGCAACTCCAGCGAACTTCCGCCGCGGAAATGGTCGCCGGCGTGATTCCGGCGACGTCACCGATGTGGCACCCGCGTGGCACCGCCTGGGCCACTGACTGGTGGGCCCAAGGCCCCTTGTTGACCAGTTGACTGAGTCAGCTTGCTGACTGGGCTGGTCCCAGCAGCTGACCAGTGGCCCCCCATCTTTAAGCTAATTAAATTAGTTAATCTAATTAATCTGGGCTAATTAGTCACTGACTAATGGGGCCCACACTTAGTTAATTCTAAATTAGTTTAAAACAAATCCTATTTCACCTCTTTCTCAATGACAGGTGGGTCCCACTGGACCCACAGTCATTTTTGACTCTAGTCAACCACACTGTTGACTGCTGACATCACACATACGTCATGATGACGTCATCCCATACTATTCTGGATAATGTTGATTTAAATTAATTAAATAAATTCCAGAAAATGATTAAATCTTTAGAAAATCATATCTTTTAATCCGTAACTCGGATGAAAATACTTTCTACATGAAAGTTGCTCAGAACGACGAGACAAACCCGTATACGCAGCCCGTTCGTCTGCCACACATCCCTAACCTATCGGAATCACAACTTTCCCCCTCCGGTTCATCTGTCCGAAAACGTAAAACACCGGGAATACTTTCGCGGATGTTTTCCCCCTTCGTCGGTATCACCTACTACCGCGATTGGGCACACCTAGCATCGATACTTGTCATGTCATGCATCGTCATGCATCTGTTTGCATTGTATTCATTGTTTCTTCCCCCTCTTCTTCTGCTAGACCCCGAGACCGACGCTGCTGCTGCCCAGTTCGACTACGGAGTTGACGACCCCTCCTTCTTGCCAGAGCAACCAGGCAAGCCCCCCCCTTTGATCACCAGATATCGCCTATTCTCCTCTATACTGCTTGCATTAGAGTAGTGTAGCATGTTACTGCTTTCCGTTAATCCTATTCTGATGCATAGCCTGACATTGTTGCTACATTTGTTGATACCTTACCTGCAATCCTAAATACTTAGTATAGGATGCTAGTTTATCATCATTGGCCCTACATTCTTGTCAGTCTGCCTTGCTATACTATTGGGCTGTGATCACTCGGGAGGTGATCACGGGTATATACTATACATACATACATACTATACAGATGGTGACTAAAGTCGGGTCAGCTCTAAGAGTACCCGCGAGTGATTCACGGATTGGGGGCTGAAAGGACCTTTGTCCCGACGGCCCTCTGTGTGGATCTTTGTGGCGGAGCGACAGGGCAGGTTGAGACCACCTAGGAGACAGGTGGGCCTGGCCCTGTTCGGCGTTCGCGGATATTTAAAACGCTTAACGAGATCTTGGTATTTGATCTGAGTTGGCTACGAGCCTATACGCACTAACCATCTACGTGGGAGTAGTTATGGGTATCCCGACGTCGTGGTATCAGCCGAAGCACTTCAGACGTCAGCGACGGAGCGGCGCGCGCCGGATTGGACTGGAACGCCTGCTAGGCTAGGTCTGCTTTCGGCCGCCCTCGCAACGTGCAGGTGTGCTATGGGCGATGGGCCCAGACCCCTGTGCGCTTAGGTTTAGACCGGCGTGCTGGCCTCTCTGTTTTGCCTAGGTGGGGCTGCAACATGTTGATCTTCCGAGGCCGGGCATGACCCAGGAAAGTGTGTCCGGCCAAATGGGATCAAGCGTGTTGGGTAAGTTGGTGCACCCCTGCAGGGAAGTTAATCTATTCGAATAGCCGTGATCTTCGGTAACAGGACGACTTGGAGTTGTACCTTGACCTTATGACAACTAGAACTGGATACTTCATAAAACACACCCTTCCAAGTTCCACAGACAACCCGGTGATCGCTTTTCCACAGGGCGACGAAGGGAGGATCGCCGGGTAGGATTATGCTATGCGATGCTACTTGGAGATGCTACTTGGAGATGCTACTTGGAGATGCTACTTGGAGGACTTCAATCTACTCTCTTCTACATGCTGCAAGACGGAGGCTGCCAGAAGCGTAGTCTTCAATAGGAATAGCTATCCCCCTCTTATTCTGGCATTTTGCAGGTCAGTCCACCGATATGGCCCCTTTACACATATACCCATGCATTCGTAGTGTAGCTCCTTGCTTGCGAGTACTTTGGATGAGTACTCACGGTTGCTTTTCTCCCTCTTTTCCCCTTTCCCTTCTACCTGGTTGTCGCAACCAGATGCTGGAGCCCTGGAGCCAGACGCCACCGTCGATGATGATTCCTACTACACTGGAGGTGCCTACTACTACGTGCAGGCTGCTGACGACGACCATGAGTAGTTTAGGAGGATCCCAGGCAGGAGGCCTGTGCCTCTTTCGATCTGTATCCCAGTTTGTGCTAGCCTTCTTAAGGCAAACTTGTTTAACTTATGTCTGTACTCAGATATTGTTGCTTTCGCTGACTCGTCTATGATCGAGCACTTGTATTCGAGCCCTCGAGGCCCCTGGCTTGTATTATGATGCTTGTATGACTTATTTTATTTGTAGAGTTGTGTTGTGATATCTTCCCATGAGTCCCTGATCTTGATCGTACACATTTGCCTGCATGATTAGTGTACGATTGAATCGGGGGCGTCACAAGTTGGTATCAGAGCCAACTGCCTGTAGGAATCCCCCTTCCACACTCCTTGGCCGAAGTCGAGTCTAGTCATTGCAAAACTTTTATTAACATGGCTGTGTGCCTTACGGGCCCACGTCGCCATCGGGTGGTACTAGGATCTTTTACTCCTCGACCTTTACTCTGGGACTCTGATCTCTCTTCTATTCGGGTTAAATGAATTTTGCTAAATCTAACATTAGGATCTCGTTATCACTTTCACCCGGAGAGCCCCTTATTACTGATGATCGTCTGCTGCACGTGAAGACCCTGAAGATACTTTCCGTTGTTAACCCGAGAACTTGTGTTCATCGCGTTTGCAATTCCCCTTCCACCGTCAACCCTTATGGGTAACTACTTACAGTTGTTATTCTTATATCATCCCCAGTTGGTCTTGTTATTACAAGATACACTGAAAAACTCGTCGTGGTTTCGATAATCCCTTGAGCTTACTACCTTGCTGTTCTTGTCACTTGAATACCCCTACGGTTAATTCTCGCATTTGTCGAGTATCTGCTCATCCCCCAGTTGTTCATGTGTTACACAAAAGTCTTCGAAATACCACCCGATATTCCGAAAATCCTCAGCAACCTATTGCTCTGGAATTTCTTGTTTGCTTTCATTATGATTAATCCCATAAGTATAGAAATCTTATTGACATTCCTTGTCATTATCATTTTGAGTCTGTTGACTCAATATGTTGCGAATGCACGCAATCATCAGTTGATCCTTTTAAATTATCTCTCCGGCTCAGACGTCTTTCAAACATGAGCTGGTTCTCGACCAAACTATCTATCATCGATTGTGCCTCTGGTATATTCAATTGATACGTCCTTGATCAGAACGTCTGTTTCTGATCCTTTGTTTTGGAAATCATAATTCCTTTGCATTTTAGCTTTGAATTATTCAGATGATTCCATAACCTATTGCATTCGCATTCCTTCCTCTTCTGGTTGAGTATCGGTACTCACATCAGATCCTTTGTGGACCATCAAGTCTTGTGTTGGATTGTTATCCGACAGTGTCCTTCACATTTGATCACTTTGTGAGTTCTTCCCCTGATACATGATGCCCTTGTTAAGTTGTATCCTCTGCTTGGCCAACCATGCTCTGCTTTTGGGCTTGTGTTATTTACTCTTGAAACTTGTGGTATATGTTTCTAAGAAGCCCCTATGGGTTGAACATATGCCTTCTCTAAACCGTGTGAACCCGAAAGTTTTCACGAGTCATACTCTTCTGGTGCTTCACCAGACAAAATTTCAACACTGCAACTTCATCGAACGTGAGAAGTGAATGAAAGGTTATGCATTGGAGAAGTGGGAGTCGACCTTGAACTTGTGTTCATGCCCATGGACACGATGTAGATCTTATCATTAAAGCTTCTCTTAAATAAATTATTCCTTTGGTAGAAGTTTATCTTATATCTAGGATCTGGCCTTTTGCAACCGTGGTTCCGACCATGATTGTTCTTCTTTGATCTCATTTCTCGGACAAGTTAAAACAATTGTCTTCTATGGATCAATACACCAGTCCAACCTTTACTTTGATCTTGTGTCGAGTATTACCCCCTGGTATCTCGAGATTATCATGGAACTGCATAACTTTTTATGAGTTCTTCATCAAGTGCTACCTTCCCACTGATTCCAATTTTTCACGGGCTCTGAGTTAATAAACACTCAAAGACACCGATAACGGAACCGAGTCCGCACTACGATTCAACAACTCTTCAGTAAGCTTCTATAAGTACGAGTTTGTACCCGATCACGCCATTCCTAGCCTGTTTGGCTATATCATTGTCGTGATGATTTTAACTGTGCTACCCGGTCCTTCTTCTCGGAGCACAATTTTCGACGATGAACTAAACTTACATCGATCCTCATCGTCATACCATTTTGCCTTGAACAACAAGCTTGGTTTCGAGTTGTGTCGTACCCTTGGTTCCAATAACCTTTCACTTCATCATTACTTTGACTTGATGTCGTTGCCGATCGATTACATCTTCATGAACTCTCGCGACAAAGGTGTCGTGATCATCAACATTCTGAGCTCATCCAGGATATCAATTGAATTCATGATGAGAAATACCATCCTTGCCCTCGATGAATTGTATTATCATCGACCACTTTATTGCCTTCCCACCAACACAAGCTTGTTCATGCTTGGTGTTATACCTTGAGTTCCTTGCTATCCAGCAATTGTTCTTCTTTACCTTGGAGTATTACCATCCTTTATGTCAAGAATGTTCTGAGAATTGCTCCACCTCTTAGAAATTCTCGGTATGATGATACTTCTCACCATCACCATTCTTCCTTGGTCCCCGTGTTGTTTTTAACCAGCATACCAATAGATGATGTTTGAGTTCTGTACTTCTAGCAACCCTATTGCTTTGAATTTAATGATCGACAGTTCGTTCTTGGACCGTTGAATTATGGAATCGTCACTCTAACATTGATCTTGCTGCCTAAGGTCATATTTCAGGCACACCTTTCAACTACTGATTGATGGTGTATGTTTTCCTAGAGCATACACCATTATATCATTTGAATTGACAAGTGTCATCTTCTTGTTCACATTATTGTGGAAATCCATCCGTTTGGAATTCTCAATGAATTGTCGCTGAGCCCATCAGCCACCTTCTCATCCCCTCCTTGGTTTATTGATGAACTACTATTTCAGGAACTCACTCCCATAGTTCATTTCCCGAGAATCTTGTAATGTCATTTCATTGATTTGTGTTGCACCTTTTCTTCTCGGACATCCCGAGTCTGAGGTATCCTGACACCAATCGGATCTGAACCTCGGTCAGATATGATGGTTGGAACATATTTCCAAGAATTATAACATTGATCTTTTATGACCCGGTAAGGTGATGTCATTCCTAGCACACATGGCCGAAGGACCTAGTGTTATAGTTTCCTTTTTAACAAGGTTAACCATTTTTTCCATGAGGAAATTGAATGCCTTGTTTAAAAAGTTTATCCTGATGGATCCTTGGTGTATCCAAAGTCCGACCTTTGCTTGAAAACCATGTCAATGCTATCTCGAAGCATGTCTGTGGTACTCCGATCTTCAATAAGAACATTTGAGGCACCATGCTAAATTTTCTTTATCAATTATCCAAACACCGTTGTATGGCTAATATCATGAGATTCCCCCTTACCTAATTGGTTTTCTACTTTGTATCCTGGCATGGATATCATGTTCTGTTTGTCCTTGGAAAGGATATACCCCAGGAATATGTGTTTAAAACACATTTTCTTTCCATTGTTCTGTTTAATCTGATAATCATATTTTCCTTTCCATTGGTTGGTTTAATTTTTCTTGTGATCTATATGATCTAAGCAGTAATATTCTCCTGCTTATGTGAACACCTCGGTGTACAATTCTGTCAGCAAGACCCTGTTACTATTGTTGATGATATTCCGGTAGGCACCGATGGACGAGAACTTTGCCTAATGGCCCGCCTCGTTCAACGAGTAGGAAAATGGTTCTCTTCGTCCCTCGCCCTTGGTACCGACGTTGTTGCCGACATAATCGACAGGCTACCCTATGACATACCTTGCTATCATGACCATGCAAGATGTCACCACTCCTCCTACTTTTATCCCACATGGTGGGCCCATAACCCACAGTTCTACAGGATCGAAACCTGACTCTCCTGTGCACCACCTGTTCCCAAGGTTGTTCCTCGCGCTTGACTTTGTATGTAATTCACGGACCACCTATCTAGTGATCTATTCTGGTATGAGGCGCAATACCTATTCTCGTTGCCCTAAAACCCTTTCACTTTCTGATTAGGCATCGAACGATTGCCTATCCGTTTGAAACTTCTCATGGTACCCTCTTACTTTGCTCTCGATATCTTATTAAGTTTCAAATCGAGAGATACTTGTGCTTCTTCCCTGAGTTGACCGTCTGATGCTCGATCTTGTTAGAATCCATCCATATAGAATTTTCCCTTCTTACCCTTTTGTAAGTACGGTGAAGATCCTGAAGGAAGGACGACGACTTCATCATGATGACCTGAAGCAGAGGACTGAAGACATGAATGTAATGGAATGACCTCTTCGAGAAGAGCAACTATGACCGGGAAGAATCGTTAGAATTTCGTAACCAGATCCCTTCCCCCTTATAACCGCTCCTAAATCTCGGGACGAGATTTCTTGTAGTGGAGGAGAATTGTGACGCCCGAATAACCATGCTACAGTAATCTCACGTTAATGGTGCCACATCACCTCTATCAATGTAGTTAATCTTGGGTTAATTCGAAACCGCTTCAAAATTCAAATTTAAATTAATGTCAATAATAAAAGTTTTCAAAAATTGAAACAAAAATGTTCGGACAATGCCAAATATGGCAGAGGCAATTATGGTGTAGATGACACAAATTTATAAATTGCTTAAATGCCCAAATTAAATAAAACAGAACAAAAAAAGGAAAAGAAAGGGAAAAAGAAGAAACCCCCCTTCCCCCCTGGGCCGAAAGGCCCAGCTAGCCACCGCCCCTGCCACCTGGCCCACCCGGCCGAACCGGCCCGCCTCCCCCTGCCGCCTCCTTCCCTGTTCCCCCGACCCGGGTCGGAACAGGGGTGCGTCCCCGCCGCACCCTCTCGCCGGCGACGACGGGGGATAAGATCGCCAGCACCCCCCCGCTTCCTTGATCCCGCCTCCCACTCGCCCCCACGCTCGCCCTCGGCCCCCGCGCCTCTCCCTCTCCCCTCCAGATCCATCTCCCCCTCGTTCCCCACTGCAACCGAGCGCTGCCATGGCCTCGCCGCCGTGAATCGCGCGGCCACAGTCACCGCCTCGCCGCGCCTGCGTGTCCGTCGACGCCTCCATCATCTTCCTCGTCCACCGGAGGCCTCAGCTGGAGCGGGGGAGCCCCGAATCACCGGATCCCCTTCGTCCACATCTCCGGCTGCCGCGTTCTTCACCAACTCCAGCGACATCCCTCTTCGCTTCCGTTCACTCAAGGGCCTCCGTGTGCCGCGACGTAAGCCTCCGCACCCTCCTCCTTCCTCTGGTTCCTCCTCATATTGTAGATGGCTCGCGGTGCTGCCGTCGCCATTGCCGCATGCGGCCTCGTCCGCGAGCTCATTGCGCTCACCCCGTCCATCTCCGAGCCAAGCCGTGGCCTCCGTCGAGTTGCCGGAGGTCCGTAGAGCCCGCTAGCGCCGTTTGTCAACTAGAACGCAGCCCGTAGCATGGTTTTTGGAGATGCCCGTATTCCGGCGCCGCCCGCGGTCGTCGTTGAGCTCCACTCCGGCCACCCCCGCACCTGGGATCACCCTAGATCGACGCGGGATGATCTACTCGTTCGAACGCCACCGAAAACGCGCGGAATGGTGCACTGTGCTCGAAATCCGTGCAACTCCGGCGAACTTCCACCGCGGAAATGGTCGCCGGCGTGATTCCGGCGACGTCACCGACGTGGCACCCGCCTGGCACCGCCTGGGCCACTGACTGGTGGGCCCAAGGCCCCTTGTTGACCAGTTGACTGAGTGAGCTTGCTGACTGGGCTGGTCCCAGCAGCTGACAAGTGGCCCCCCCATCTTTAAGCTAATTAAATTAGTTAATCTACTTAATCTGGGCTAATTAGTCACTGACTAATGGGGCCCACACTTAGTTAATTCTAAATTAGTTTAAAACAAATCCTATTTCACCTCTTTCTCAATGACAGGTGGGTCCCACTGGACCCACAGTCAATTTTGACTCTAGTCAACCGCACTTTTGACTGCTGACATCACACATACGTCATGATGACGTCATCCTATACTATTCTGGATAAAGTTGATTTAAATTAATTAAATAAATTCCAGAAAATGATTAAATCTTTAGAAAATCATATCTTTTAATCCGTAACTCGGATGAAAATACTTTCTACATGAAAGTTGCTCAGAACGACGAGACAAACCCGGATACGCAGCCCGTTCGTCTGCCACACATCCCTAACCTATCGGAATTGCAACTTTCCCCCTCCGGTTCATCTGTCCGAAAACGTAAAACACCGGGAATACTTTCCCGGATGTTTTCCCCCTTCGTCGGTATCACCTACTACCGCGATTGGGCACACCTAGCATCGATACTTGTCATGTCATGCATCGTCATGCATCTGTTTGCATTGTATTCATAGTTTCTTCCCCCTCTTCTTCCGCTAGACCCCGAGACCGACGCTGTTGCTGCCCAGTTCGACTACGGAGTTGACGACCCCTCCTTCTTGCCAGAGCAACCAAGCAAGCCCCCCCTTTGATCACCAGATATCGCCTATTCTCCTCTATACTGCTTGCATTAGAGTAGTGTAGCATGTTACTGCTTTCCGTTAATCCTATTCTGATGCATAGCCTGACATTGTTGCTACATTTGTTGATACCTTACCTGCAATCCTAAATACTTAGTATAGGATGCTAGTTTATCATCATTGGCCCTACATTCTTGTCAGTCTGCCTTGCTATACTATTGGGCCGTGATCACTCGGGAGGTGATCACGGGTATATACTATACATACATACATACTATACAGATGGTGACTAAAGTCGGGTCAGCTCGAAGAGTACCCGCGAGTGATTCACGGATTGGGGGCTGAAAGGACCTTTGTCCCGATGGCCCTCTGTGTGGATCTTTGTGGCGGAGCGACAGGGCAGGTTGAGACCACCTAGGAGACAGGTGGGCCTGGCCCTGTTCGGCGTTCGCAGATATTTAAAACGCTTAACGAGATCTTGGTATTTGATCTGAGTTGGCTACGAGCTTATACGCACTAACCATCTACGTGGGAGTAGTTATGGGTATCCCGACGTCGTGGTATCAGCCGAAGCACTTCAGACGTCAGCTAGGCTAGGTCTTCTTCTGGCCGCCCTCGCAACATGCAGGTGTGCTATGGGCGATGGGCCCAGACCCCTGTGCGCTTAGGTTTAGACCGCGTGCTGGCCTCTCTGTTTTGCCTAGGTGGGGCTGCGACGTGTTGATCTTCCGAGGCCGGGCATGACCCAGGAAAGTGTGTCCGGCCAAATGGGATCAAGCGTGTTGGGTAAGTTGGTGCACCCCTGCAGGGAAGTTAATCTATTCGAATAGTCGTGATCTTCGGTAACAAGACGACTTGGAGTTGTACCTTGACCTTATGACAACTAGAACCGGATACTTAATAAAACACACCCTTCCAAGTTCCACAGACAACCCGGTGATCGCTTTTCCACAGGGCGACGAGGGGAGGATCGCCGGGTAGGATTATGCTATGCGATGCTACTTGGAGATGCTACTAGGAGATGCTACATGGAGATGCTACTTGGAGGACTTCAATCTACTCTCTTCTACATGCTGCAAGACGGAGGCTGCTAGAAGCGTAGTCTTCAATAGGAATAGCTATCCTCCTTGCTTGCGAGTACTTTGGATGAGTACTCACGGTTGCTTTTCTCCCTCTTTTCCCCTTTCCCTTCTACCTGGTTGTCGCAACCAGATGCTGGAGCCCTGGAGCCAGACGCCACCGTCGACGATGATTCCTACTACACTGGAGGTGCCTACTACTACGTGCAGGCTGCTGACGACGACCATGAGTAGTTTAGGAGGATCCCAGGCAGGAGGCCTGTGCCTCTTTCGATCTGTATCCCAGTTTGTGCTAGCCTTCTTAAGGCAAACTTGTTTAACTTATGTCTGTACTCAGATATTGTTGCTTTCGCTGACTCGTCTATGATCGAGCACTTGTATTCGAGCCCTCGAGGCCCCTGGCTTGTATTATGATGCTTGTATGACTTATTTTATTTGTAGAGTTGTGTTGTGATATCTTCCCGTGAGTCCCTGATCTTGATCGTACACATTTGCGTGCATGATTAGTGTACGATTGAATCGGGGGCGTCACAGTCATTTAGCTCGAAACAAATCAGTAAATGCATCAAAAACATCAAATTATGTCAGAAAGGGTTGAAGTTTGACGACGTGGCTTTGAGTGGTGCATAATGAACGCAAAAAGTCGGGAGTTGTAATAAGTTATTAAAATTTTGAATAGCCGGTGTAACAGATGAGTTTTCATCCGAAACCCTGATACTTCGAAAGAGTGTCCAGTTTCTACATGAAGTGCATCTAGTTTTTACCGTAACCATCTCTACTTTTTTGCACATGCCATTTGGGTGAAATGATGATACCATGCCAAGTTTTGACCTTTTCAGTGTTCATTGGTAGTACTTTTCAATTTCAGGGCCATTTAGCTCAAAACAAATCAGTAAATGCATCAAAAATATCAAATTATGTCAGTAAGTGTTGAAATTTGACGACGTGGCTTTGAATGGTGCATAGTGAACGCAAAAAAGTTTGGAGTTGTAATAAGTTATTAAAATTTTGAATAGCCGGTGTAACAGATGAGTTTTTGTCCGAAATCCTGATACTTCGAAAGAGAGTGTCCAGTTTGCACACGAAGTGCATCCAGCTTGTGCCGTAACCATCTCTACTTTTTTGCACAAGCCATGTAGGTGAAATGATGATACCATGCCAAGTTTCGACCTTTTTAGAGTTCATTTGTAGTGCTTTTCAATTTCAGGGTCATTTAGCTCAAAACAAATCGGTAAATGCATCAAAAATATCAAATTATGTCAGAAAGGTT
>NW_021296800.1:234206-235169 GCF_002162155.2 Triticum dicoccoides | reverse complement strand
GGAGTTGTAATAAGTTATTAAAATTTTGAATAGCCGGTGTAACAGATGAGTTTTCATCCGAAACCCTGATACTTCGAAAGAGTGTCCAGTTTCTACATGAAGTGCATCTAGTTTTTACCGTAACCATCTCTACTTTTTTGCACATGCCATTTGGGTGAAATGATGATACCATGCCAAGTTTCGACCTTTTCAGAGTTCATTGGTAGTACTTTTCAATTTCAGGGTCATTTAGCTCAAAACAAATCACTAAATGCATCAAAAATATCAAATTATGTCAAAAAGGGTTGAAATTTGACGACGTGGCTTTGAATGGTGCATAGTGAACGCAAAAAAGTCCGGAGTTGTAATTAGTTATTAAAATTTTGAATAGTCGGTGTAACAGATGAGTTTTTGTCCGAAACCCTGATACTTCGAAAGAGAGTGTCCAGTTTGTACACGAAGTGCATCCAGCTTGTGCCGTAACCATCTCTACTTTTTTGCACAAGCCATGTAGGTGAAATGATGATACCATGCCAAGTTTCGACCTTTTTAGAGTTCATTTGTAGTGCTTTTCAATTTCAGGGTCATTTAGCTCAAAACAAATCGGTAAATGCATCAAAAATATCAAATTATGTCAGAAAGGTTTGAAAGTTGACGACGTGGCTTTGAATGGTGCATAATAAACGCAAAAAATTCTGGAGTTGTAATAAGTTATAAAAACTTTGAATAGCCGGTGTAAAAGATGAGTTTTCGTCTGAAACCCTGATACTTCGAAAGAGAGTGTCCAATTTGTACACGAAGTGTATCCAGTTTTTGCCATAACCATCTCTACTTTTTTGCACATGCCATGTGGGTGAAATGATGATACCATGCCAAGTTTCAACCTTTTCAGAGTTCATTTGTAGTGCTTTTCAATTTCAGGGTCATTTATCCCAAAACAAATCAGTAAATGCATCAAAAATATCAAATTATGTCAGAAAGGGT
>NW_021296800.1:231837-234196 GCF_002162155.2 Triticum dicoccoides | reverse complement strand
GACGACGTGGCTTTGAGTGGTGCATAATGAACGCAAAAAGTCCGGAGTTGCAATATGTTATTTAAATTTTGAATAACCGGTGTAACAGATGAGTTTTCGTCCGAAACCCTGATAGTTCGAAAGAGAGTGTCCAGTTTGTACACAAAGCGCATCCAGATTTTGCCGTAACCATCTCTACTTTTCGGCACATGCCATGTAGGGGAAATGATGATAGCATGCCAAGTTTCGACCTTTTCAGAGTTCATTTGTAGTGCTTTTCAATTTCAGGGTCATTTAGCTCAAAACAAATCAGTAAATGCATCAAAAATATCAAATTATGTCAGAAAGGGTTGAAAGTTGACGACGTGGCTTTGAATGGTGCATAATAAACGCAAAAATTCTGGAGTTGTAATAAGTTATTAAAATTTTGAATAGCCGGTGTAACAGATGAGTTTTCATCCAAAACCCTGATACTTCGAAAGGGAGTGTCCAGTTTGTACACGAAGTGCATCCAGTTTTTGCCGTAACCATCTCTACTTTTTTGCACATGCCATGTGGGTGAAATGATGATACCATGCCAAGTTTCAACCTTTTCAGAGTTCATTTGTAGTGCTTTTTAATTTCATGGTCATTTAGCTCGAAACAAATTAGTAAATGCATCAAAAACATCAAATTATGTTAGAAAGGGTTGAAAGTTGATGACGTGGCTTTGAATGGTGCATAATGAACGCAAAACAGTCGGGAGTTGTAATATCTATTAAAATTTTGAATAGCCGGTGTAACGGATGAGTTTTCATCCGAAACACTGACACTTCGAAAGAGAGTGTCTAGTTTGTACACGAAGTGCATCCAGTTTTCGCCGTAACCATCTCTAATTTTTTGCACGTGCCATGTGGGTGAAATGATGATACCATGCCAAGTTTCGACCTTTTCAGAGTTCGTTGGTAGTACTTTTCAATTTCAGGGTCATTTAGCTCAAAACAAATCACTAAATGCATCAAAAATATCAAATTATGTCAAAAAGGGTTGAAATTTGACGAGGTGGCTTTCAATGGTGCATAGTGAACGCAAAAAAGTCCGGAGTTGTAATAAGTTATTAAAATTTTTAATAGCCGGTGTAACAGATAGTTTTCGTCCGAAACCCTGATACTTCGAAAGAGAGTGTCCAGTTTGTACACGAAATGTATGCAGTTTTTGCCGTAACCATCTCTACTTTTTTGCACATGCCATGTAGGTGAAATAATGATACCATGCCAAGTTTTGACCTCTTCAGAGTTCATTTGTAGTGCTTTTCAATTTCAGGGTCATTTAGCTCAAAACAAATCAGTAAATACATCAAAAATATCAAATTTATGTCAGAAAGGGTTGAAAGTTAATGACGTGGCTTTGAATGGTGCATAATAAATGCAAAAAGTCTGGAGTTGTAATAAGTTATTAAAATTTTGAATAGCCGGTGTAACAGATGAGTTTTCATCCGAAACCCTGATACTTCGAAAGAGTGTCCAGTTTCTACATGAAGTGCATCTAGTTTTTACCGTAACCATCTCTACTTTTTTGCACATGCCATTTGGGTGAAATGATGATACCATGCCAAGTTTCGACCTTTTCAGAGTTCATTGGTAGTACTTTTCAATTTCAGGGTCATTTAGCTCAAAACAAATCACTAAATGCATCAAAAATATCAAATTATGTCAAAAAGGGTTGAAATTTGACGACGTGGCTTTGAATGGTGCATAGTGAACGCAAAAAAGTCCGGAGTTGTAATTAGTTATTAAAATTTTGAATAGTCGGTGTAACAGATGAGTTTTTGTCCGAAACCCTGATACTTCGAAAGAGAGTGTCCAGTTTGTACACGAAGTGCATCCAGCTTGTGCCGTAACCATCTCTACTTTTTTGCACAAGCCATGTAGGTGAAATGATGATACCATGCCAAGTTTCGACCTTTTTAGAGTTCATTTGTAGTGCTTTTCAATTTCAGGGTCATTTAGCTCAAAACAAATCGGTAAATGCATCAAAAATATCAAATTATGTCAGAAAGGTTTGAAAGTTGACGACGTGGCTTTGAATGGTGCATAATAAACGCAAAAAATTCTGGAGTTGTAATAAGTTATAAAAACTTTGAATAGCCGGTGTAAAAGATGAGTTTTCGTCTGAAACCCTGATACTTCGAAAGAGAGTGTCCAATTTGTACACGAAGTGTATCCAGTTTTTGCCATAACCATCTCTACTTTTTTGCACATGCCATGTGGGTGAAATGATGATACCATGCCAAGTTTCAACCTTTTCAGAGTTCATTTGTAGTGCTTTTCAATTTCAGGGTCATTTATCCCAAAACAAATCAGTAAATGCATCAAAAATATCAAATTATGTCAGAAAGGGT
>NW_021296800.1:224165-231237 GCF_002162155.2 Triticum dicoccoides | reverse complement strand
AGATGAGTTTTCGTCCGAAACCCTGATAGTTCGAAAGAGAGTGTCCAGTTTGTACACGAAGCGCATCCAGATTTTGCCGTAACCATCTCTACTTTTCGGTACATGCCATGTAGGGGAAATGATGATAGCATGCCAAGTTTCGACCTTTTCAGAGTTCATTTGTAGTGCTTTTCAATTTCAGGGTCATTTAGCTCAAAACAAATCAGTAAATGCATCAAAAATATCAAATTATGTCAGAAAGGGTTGAAAGTTGACGACGTGGCTTTGAATGGTGCATAATAAACGCAAAAAGTCTGGAGTTGTAATAAGTTATTAAAATTTTGAATAGCTGGTGTAACAGATGAGTTTTCATCCGAAACCCTGATACTTCGAAAGAGTGTCCAGTTTGTACACAAAAAGTGCATCCAGTTTTTGCCGTAACCATCTCTACTTTTTTGCACATGCCATGTGGGTGAAATGATGATACCATGCCAAGTTTCAACCTTTTCAGAGTTCATTTGTAGTGCTTTAAAATTTCATGGTCATTTAGCTCGAAACAAATTAGTAAATGCATCAAAAACATCGAATTATGTGAGAAAGGGTTGAAACTTGACGACGTGGCTTTGAATGGTGCATAATGAACGCAAAACAGTCGAGAGTTGTAATAAGTTATTAAAATTTTGAATAGCCGGTGTAACGGATGAGTTTTCATCCGAAACCCTGATACTTCGAAAGAGTGTCCAGTTTCTACATGAAGTGCATCTAGTTTTTACCGTAACCATCTCTACTTTTTTGCACATGCCATTTGGGTGAAATGATGATACCATGCCAAGTTTCGACCCTTTCAGAGTTCATTGGTAGTACTTTTCAATTTCAGGGTCATTTAGCTCAAAACAAATCACTAAATGCATCGAAAATATCAAATTATGTCAGAAAGGGTTGAAATTTGACGACGTGGCTTTGAATGGTGCATAGTGAACGCAAAAAATCCGGAGTTGTAATAAGTTATTAAAATTTTGAATAGCCGGTGTAACAGATGAGTTTTTGTCCGAAACCCTGATACTTCGAAAGAGAGTGTCCAGTTTGTACACGTAGTGCATCCAGTTTGTGCCGTAACCATCTCTACTTTTTTGCACATGCCATGTAGGTGAAATGATGATACCATGCCAAGTTTCGACCTTTTTAGAGTTCATTTGTAGTGCTTTTCAATTTCAGGGTCATTTAGCTCAAAACAAATCAGTAAATGCATCAAAAATATCAAATTATGTCAGAAAGGTTTGAAAGTTGACGACGTGGCTTTGAATGGTGCATAATAAATGCAAAAAATTCTGGAGTTGTAATAAGTTATAAAAACTTTGTATAGCCGGTGTAACAGATGAGTTTTCGTCTGAAACCCTGATACTTCGAAAGAGAGTGTCCATTTTGTACACGAAGTTTATCCAGTATTTGCCATAACCATCTCTACTTTTCTGCACATGCCATGTGGGTGAAATGATGATACCATGCCAAGTTTCAACCTTTTCAGAGTTCATTTGTAGTGCTTTTCAATTTCAGGGTCATTTATCCCAAAACAAATCAGTATATGCATCAAAAATATCAAATTATGTCAGAAAGGGTTGAAAGTTGATGACGTGGCTTTGAGTGGTGCATAATGAACGCAAAAAGTCTAGATTTGCAATATGTTATTTAAATTTTGAATAACCGGTGTAACAGATGAGTTTTCGTCCGAAACCCTGACAGTTCGAAAGAGAGTGTCCAGTTTGTACACGAAGCGCATCCAGATTTTGCCGTAACCATCTCTACTTTTCGGCACATGCCATGTAGGGGAAATGATGATAGCATGCCAAGTTTCGACCTTTTTAGAGTTCATTTGTAGTGCTTTTCAATTTCAGGGGCATTTAGCTCAAAACAAATCAGTAAATGCATCAAAAATATCAAATTATGTCAGAAAGGGTTGAAAGTTGACGACATGGCTTTGAATGGTGCATAATAAACGCAAAAAGTCTGGAGTTGTAATAAGTTATTAAAATTTTGAATAGCCGGTGTAACAGATGAGTTTTCATCGGAAACCCTGATACTTCGAAAGAGAGTGTCCAGTTCGTACACGAAGTGCATCCAGTTTTTGCCGTAACCATCTCTACTTTTTTGCACATGCCATGTGGGTGAAATGATGATACCATGCCAAGTTTCAACCTTTTCAGAGTTCATTTGTAGTGCTTTTCAATTTCATGGTCATTTAGCTCGAAACAAATTAGTAAATGCATCAAAAACATTAAATTATGTCAGAAAGGGTTGAAAGTTGACGACGTGGCTTTGAATGGTGCATAATGAACGCAAAACAGTTGGGAGTTGTAATAAGTTATTAAAATTTTGAATAGCCGGTGTAACGGATGAGTTTTCATCCGAAACACTGACACTTCAAAAGAGAGTGTCCAGTTTGTACACGAAGTGCATCCAGTTTTCGCCGTAACCATCTCTACTTTTTTGCACATGCCATGTGCGTGAAATGCTGATACGATGCCAAGTTTCGACCTTTTCAGAGTTCATTGGTGGTACTTTTCAATTTCAGGGTCATTTATCTCAAAACAAATCACTAAATGCATCAAAAATATCAAATTTTGTTAGAAAGGGTTGAAATTTGACGAGGTGGCTTTCAATGGTGCATAGTGAACGCAAAATAGTCCGGAGTTGTAATAAGTTATGAAAATTTTTAATAGCCGCTGTAACAGATAGTTTTCGTCCGAAACCCTGATACTTCGAAAGAGAGTGTCCAGTTTGTACACAAAGTGTATCCAGTTTTTGCCGTAACCATCTCTACTTTTTTGCACATGCCATGTAGGTGAAATAATGATACCATGCCAAGGTTTGATCTCTTCAGAGTTCATTTGTAGTGCTTTTCAATTTCAGGGTCATTTAGCTCAAAACAAATCAGTAAATGCATCAAAAATATCAAATTATGTCAGAAAGGGTTGAAAGTTGACGACGTGTCTTTGAATGGTGCATAATGAACGCAAAAAAGTCCGGAGTTGTAATAAGTTATTAAAATTTTGAATAGCCGGTGTAACAGATGAGTTTTCGTCCGAAACCTTGATATTTCGAAAGAGAGTGTCCAGTTTGTACACGAAGTGCATCCAGTTTTTGCAGTAACCATCTATACTTTTTTGCACATGCCATGTGGGTGAAATGATGAAACCATGCCAAGTTTCAACCTTTTCAGAGTTTGTTTGTAGGGCTTTTCAATTTAAGGGTCATTTACCTCAAAACAAATCAGTAAATGCATCAAACATATCAAATTATGTCAGAAATGGTTGAAAGTTGACGATGTGTATTTGAATGGTTCATAATGAATGCAAAAAAGTCCGGAGTTGTAATAAGTTATTAAAATTTTGAATAGCCGGTGTAACAGATGATTTTTCATCCGAAACCCCGATACTTTGAAAGAGAGTGTCCATTTTGTACACGAGGTGCATCCAGTTTTTGCCGTAACCATCTCTACTTTTTTTCACATGCCATGTGGGAGAAATGATGATACCATGCCAAGTTTCAACCTTTTCAGAGTTTATTTGTAGTGCTTTGGAATTCCAGGGTCATTTAGCTCAAAACAAATCAGTAAATGCATCAAAAATGTCAAATTATGTCAGAAAGTGTTGAAAGTTGACGACGTGGCTTTGAATGGTGCATAATGAACGCAAAAAAGTCCGAGTTGTAATAAGTTATTAAAATTTTGAATAGCCGGTGTAACAGATGAGTTTTCGTCCGAAACCCAGTTACTTCAAAAGAGAATGTCCAGTTTGTACACGAGGTGCATCTAGTGTTTGCCGTAACCATCTCTACTTTTATGCACATGCCATGTGGGCGAAATGATGATACCATGCCAAGTTTTTACCTTTTCAGAGTTTATTTGTTGTGCTTTTCAATTTCAGGGTCATTTAGCTCAAAACAAATCAGTAGATGCATCAAACATATGAAATTATGTCAGAAAGGGTTGAAAGTTGACGACGTGGCTTTAAATGGTGCATAGTGAACGCAGAAAAGTCCGGAGTTGTAATATGTTATTAAAATGTTCAATAGTCGGTGTAACGGATGAGTTTTTGTCCGAAACCCTCATAGTTCGAAAGAGAGTGTCCAGTTTGTACACGAAGTGCATCCAGTTTGTGCCGTAACCATCTCTACTTTCTTGCACATGCCATGTAGGTGAAATGATGATACCATGCCAAGTTTCGACCTTTTTAGAGTTCATTTGTAGTGCTTTTCAATTTCACGGTCATTTAGCTCAAAACAAATCAGTAAATGCATCAAAAATGTCAAATTATGTTAGAAAAGTTTGAAAGTTGACAACGTGGCTTTGAATGGTGCATAATAAACTCAAAAAATTCTGGAGTTGTAATAAGTTATAAAAACTTTGAATAGCCGGTGTAACAGATGATTTTTCATCCGAAACCCTGATACTTTGAAAGAGAGTGTCCAGTTTGTACACGAGGTGCATCCAGTTTTTGCCGTAACCATCTCTACTTTTTTTCACATGCCATGTGGGTGAAATGATGATACCATGCCAAGTTTCAACCTTTTCAGAGTTTATTTGTAGTGCTTTGGAATTCCAGGGTCATTTAGCTCAAAACAAATCAGTAAATGCATCAAAAATATCAAATTATGTCAGAAAGGTTTGAAAGTTGACGACGTGGCTTTGAATGGTGCATAATAAACGCAAAAAATTCTGGAGTTGTAATAAGTTATAAAAACTTTGAATAGCCGGTGTAACAGATGAGTTTTCTTCCGAAACCCTGATACTTCGAAAGAGAGTGTCCAGTTTGTACACGAAGTGTATCCAGTTTTTGCCATAACCATCTCTACTTTTTTGCAGATGCCATGTGGGTGAAATGATGATACCATGCCAAGTTTCAACCTTTTCAGAGTTCATTTGTACTGCTTTTCAATTTCACGGTCATTTATCCCAAAACAAATCAGTAAATGCATCAAAAATATCAAATTATGTCAGAAAGGGTTGAAAGTCGACGACGTGGTTTGAGTGGTGCATAATGAACGCAAAAAGTCTGGAGTTGCAATATGTTATTAAAATTTTGAATAGCCGGTGTAACAGATTAGTTTTCGTCTGAAACCCTGATAGTTCGAAAGAGAGTGTCCAGTTTGTACACGAAGCGCATCCAGATTTTGCCTTAACCATCTCTACTTTTTGGCACATGCCATGTAGGGGAAATGATGATAGCATGCCAAGTTTCGACCTTTTCAGAGTTCATTTGTAGTGCTTTTCAATTTCAGGGTCATTTAGCTCAAAACAAATCAGTAAATGCATCAAAAATATCAAATTATGTCAGAAAGGGTTGAAAGTTGACGACGTGGCTTTGAATGGTGCATAATAAACGCAAAAAGTCTGGAGTTGTAATAAGTTATTAAAATTTAAAATTTTGAATAGCCGGTGTAACAGATGAGTTTTCATCCGAAACCCTGATACTTCGAAAGAGAGTGTCCAGTTAGTACACGAAGTGCATCCAGTTTTTGCCGTAACCATCTCTACTTTTTTGCACATGCCATGTGGGTGAAATGATGATACCATGCCAAGTTTCAACCTTTTCAAAGTTCATTTGTAGTGCTTTTCAATTTCATGGTCATTTAGCTCGAAACAAATTAGTAAATGCATCAAAAACATCAAATTATGTCAGAAAGGGTTAAAAGTTGACGACGTGGCTTTGAATGGTGCATAATGAATGCAAAACAGTCGGGATGTAATAGGTTATGAAAACTTTGAATAGCCGGTGTAACGGATGAGTTTTCATCCAAAACACTGACACTTCGAAAGAGAGTGTCCAGTTTGTACACGAAGTGCATCCAGTTTTCGCCGTAACCATCTCTACTTTTTTGCACATGCCATGTGGGTGAAATGATGATCCATGCCATGTTTCGACCTTTTCAGAGTTCATTGGTAGTACTTTTCAATTTCAGGGTCATTTAGCTCAAAACAAATCACTAAATGCATCAAAAATATCAAATTATGTCAGAAAGGGTTGAAATTTGACGAGGTGGCTTTCAATGGTGCATAGTGAACGCAAAAAAGTCCGGAGTTGTAATAAGTTATTAAAAATTTAATAGCCAGTGTAACAGATAGTTTTCGTCCGAATCCCTAATACTTCGAAAGAGAGTGTCCAGTTTTACACGAAGTGTATCCAATTTTTGCCGTAACCATCTCTACTTTTTTGCACATGCCATGTAGGTGAAATAATGATACCATGCCAAGTTTTGACCTCTTCAGAGTTCATTTGTAGTGCTTTTCAATTTCAGGGTCATAAAGGGTTGAAAGTTGACGACGTGTCTTTGAATGGTGCAAAATGAACGCAAAAAAGTCCGAAGTTGTAATAAGTTATTAAAATTTTGAATAGCCGGTGTAACAGATGAGTTTTCGTCCGAAACCCTGATATTTCGAAAGAGAGTGTCCAGTTTGTACACGAAGTGCATCCAGTTTTTGCCGTAACCATCTCTACTTTTTTGCACATGCCATGTGGGTGAAATGATAAAACCATGCCAAGTTTCAACCTTTTCAGAGTTTGTTTGTAGTGCTTTTCAATTTAAGGGTCATTTACCTCACAACAAATCAGTAAATGCATCAAACATATCAAATTATGTCAGAAATGGTTGAAAGTTGACGATGTGGCTTTGAATGGTTCATAATGAATGCAAAAAAGTTCGGAGTTGTAATAAGTTATTTAAATTTTGAATAGCCGGTGTAACAGATGATTTTTCATCCGAAACCCTGATACTTTGAAAGAGAGTGTCCAGTTTGTACACGAGGTGCATCCAGTTTTTGCCGTAACCATCTCTACTTTTTTTCACATGCCATGTGGGAGAAATGATGATACCATGCCAAGTTTCAACCTTTTCAGAGTTTATTTGTAGTGCTTTGGAATTCCAGGGTCATTTAGCTCAAAACAAATCAGTAAATGCATCAAAAATATCAAATTATGTCAGAAAGTGTTGAAAGTTGACGACGTGGCTTTGAATGGTGCATAATGAAAGCAAAAAAGTCCAGAGTTGTAATAAGTTATTAAAATTTTGAATAGCCGGTGTAACAGATGAGTTTTCA
>NW_021296800.1:214213-223788 GCF_002162155.2 Triticum dicoccoides | reverse complement strand
AGAGTTTATTTGTAGTGCTTTGGAATTCCAGGGTCATTTAGCTCAAAACAAATCAGTAAATGCATCAAAAATATCAAATTATGTCAGAAAGTGTTGAAAGTTGACGACGTGGCTTTGAATGGTGCATAATGAACGCAAAAAAGTCCGAGTTGTAATAAGTTATTAAAATTTTGAATAGCCGGTGTAACAGATGAGTTTTCGTCCGAAACCCAGTTACTTCAAAAGAGAGTGTCCAGTTTGTACACGAGGTGCATCTAGTTTTTGCCGTAACCATCTCTACTTTTATGCACATGCCATGTGGGCGAAATGATGATACCATGCCAAGTTTTGACCTTTTCAGAGTTTATTTGTTGTGCTTTTCAATTTTAGGGTCATTTAGATCAAAACAAATCAGTAAATGCATCAAACATATGAAATTATGTCAGAAAGGGTTGAAAGTTGACCACGTGGCTTTAAATGGTGCATAGTGAACGCAGAAAAGTCCAGAGTTGTAATATGTTATTAAAATGTTGAATAGTCGGTGTAACGGAAGAGTTTTTGTCCGAAACCCCCATAGTTTGAAAGAGAGTGTCCAGTTTGTACACGAAGTGCATCCACTTTGTGCCGTAACCATCTCTACTTTCTTGCACATGCCATGTAGGTGAAATGATGATACCATGCCAAGTTTCGACCTTTTTAGAGTTCATTTGTAGTGCTTTTCAATTTCAGGGTCATTTAGCTCAAAACAAATCAGTAAATGCATCAAAAATATCAAATTATGTCAGAAAAGTTTGAAAGTTGACGACGTGGCTTTGAATGGTGCATTATAAACGCAAAAAATTCTGGAGTTGTAATAAGTTATAAAAACTTTGAATAGCCGGTGTGACAGATGATTTTTCATCCGAAACCCTGATACTTTGAAAGAGAGTGTCCAGTTTGTACACGAGGTGCATCCAGTTTTTGCCGTAACCATCTCTACTTTTTTTCATATGCCATGTGGGTGAAATGATGATACCATGCCAAGTTTCAACCTTTTCAGAGTTTATTTGTAGCGCTTTGGAATTCCAGGGTCATTTAGCTCAAAACAAATCAGTAAATGCATCAAAAATATCAAATTATGTCAGAAAGGTTTGAAAGTTGACGACGTGGCTTTGAATGGTGCATAATAAACGCAAATAATTCTGGAGTTGTAATAAGTTATAAAAACTTTGAATAGCCGGTGTAACAGATGAGTTTTCGTCCGAAACGCTGATACTTCGAAAGAGAGTGTCCAGTTTGTACACGAAGTGTATCCAGTTTTTGCCATAACCATCTCTACTTTTTTGCACATTCCATGTGGGTGAAATTATGATACCATGCCAAGTTTCAACCTTTTCAGAGTTCATTTGTAGTGCTTTTCAATTTCAGGGTCATTTATCCCAAAACAAATCAGTAAATGCATCAAAAATATCAAATTATGTCAGAAAGGGTTTAAAGTTGACGACGTGGCTTTGAGTGGTGCATAATGAAGACAAAAAGTCTGGAGTTGCAATATGTTATAAAAATTTTGAATAGCCGGTGTAACAGATTAGTTTTCGTCCGAAACCCTGATAGTTCAAAAGAGAGTGTCCAGTTTGTACACGAAGCGCATCCAGATTTTGCCTTAACCATCTCTACTTTTTGGCACATGCCATGTAGGGGAAATGATGATAGCATGCCAAGTTTCGACCTTTTCAGAGTTCATTTGTAGTGCTTTTCAATTTCAGGGTCATTTAGCTCAAAACAAATCAGTAAATGCATCAAAAATATCAAATTATGTCAGAAAGGGTTGAAAGTTGACAACGTGGCTTTGAATGGTGCATAATAAACGCAAAAAGTCTGGAGTTGTAATAAGTTATTAAAATTTTGAATAGCCGGTGTAACAGATGAGTTTTCATCCGAAACCCTGATACTTCGAAAGAGAGTGTCCAGTTTGTACACGAAGTGCATCCAGTTTTTGCCGTAACCATCTCTACTTTTTTGCACATGCCATGTGGGTGAAATGATGATACCATGCCAAGTTTCAACCTTTTCAGAGTTCATTTGTAGTGCTTTTCAATTTCATGGTCATTTAGCTCGAAACAAATTAGTAAATGCATCAAAGACATCAAATTATGTCAGAAAGGGTTGAAAGTTGACGACGTGGCTTTGAATGGTGCATAATGAACGCAAAACAGTCGGGAGTTGTAATAAGTTATTAAAATTTTAATTAGCCGGTGTAACGGATGAGTTTTCATCCGAAACACTGACACTTCGAAAGAGAGTGTCCAGTTTGTACACGAAGTGCATCCAGTTTTCGCCGTAACCATCTCTACTTTTTTGCACATGCCATGTGGATGAAATGATGATACCATGCCAAGTTTCGACCTTTTCAGAGTTCACTGGTAGTACTTTTCAATTTCAGGGTCATTTAGCTCAAAACAAATCACTAAATGCATCAAAAATATCAAATTATGTCAGAAAGGGTTGAAATTTGACGAGGTGGCTTTCAATGGTGCATAGTGAACGCAAAAAAGTCCGGAGTTGTAATAAGTTATTAAAAATTTTAATAGCCGGTGTAACAGATAGTTTTCGTCCGAAACCCTGATACTTCGAAAGAGAGTGTCCAGTTTGTACACGAAGTGTATCCAGTTTTTGCCGTAACCATCTCTACTTTTTTTCACATGCCATGTGGGTGAAATGATGATACCATGCCAAGTTTCAACCTTTTCAGAGTTTATTTGTAGCGCTTTGGAATTCCAGGGTCATTTAGCTCAAAACAAATCAGTAAATGCATCAAAAATATCAAATTATGTCAGAAAGGTTTGAAAGTTGACGACGTGGCTTTGAATGGTGCATAATAAACACAAATAATTTTGGAGTTGTAATAAGTTATAAAAACTTTGAATAGCCGGTGTAACAGATGAGTTTTCGTCCGAAACGCTGATACTTCGAAAGAGAGTGTCCAGTTTGTACACGAAGTGTATCCAGTTTTTTCCATAACCATCTCTACTTTTTTGCACATGCCATGTGGGTGAAATGATGATACCATGCCAAGTTTCAACCTTTTCAGAGTTCATTTGTAGTGCTTTTCAATTTTAGGGTCATTTATCCCAAAACAAATCAGTAAATGCATCAAAAATATCAAATTATGTCAGAAAGGGTTTAAAGTTGACGACGTGGCTTTGAGTGGTGCATAATGAAGACAAAAAGTCTGGAGTTGCAATATGTTATAAAAATTTTGAATAGCCGGTGTAACAGATTAGTTTTCGTCCGAAACCCTGATAGTTCGAAAGAGAGTGTCCAGTTTGTACACGAAGCGCATCCAGATTTTGCCTTAACCATCTCTACTTTTTGGCACATGCCATGTAGGGGAAATGATGATAGCATGCCAAGTTTCGACCTTTTCAGAGTTCATTTGTAGTGCTTTTCAATTTCAGGGTCATTTAGCTCAAAACAAATCAGTAAATGCATCAAAAATATCAAATTATGTCAGAAAGGGTTGAAAGTTGACGACGTGGCTTTGAATGGTGCATAATAAACGCAAAAAGTCTGGAGTTGTAATAAGTTATTAAAATTTTGAATAGCCGGTGTAACAGATGAGTTTTCATCCGAAACCCTGATACTTCGAAAGAGAGTGTCCAGTTTGTACACGAAGTGCATCCAGTTTTTGCCGTAACCATCTCTACTTTTTTGCACATGCCATGTGGGTGAAATGATCATACCATGCCAAGTTTCAACCTTTTCAGAGTTCATTTGTAGTGCTTTTCAATTTCATGGTCATTTAGCTCGAAACAAATTAGTAAAATGCATCAAAAACATCAAATTATGTCAGAAAGGGTTGAAAGTTGACGACGTGGCTTTGAATGGTGCATAATGAACGCAAAACAGTCGGGAGTTGTAATAAGTTATTAAAAATTTAAATAGCCGGTGTAACGGATGAGTTTTCATCCGAAACACTGACACTTCGAAAGAGAGTGTCCAGTTTGTACACGAAGTGCATCCAGTTTTCGCCGTAACCATCTCTACTTTTTTGCACATGCCATGTGGGTGAAATGATGATACCATGCCAAGTTTCGACCTTTTCAGAGTTCACTGGTAGTACTTTTCAATTTCAGGGTCATTTAGCTCAAAACAAATCACTAAATGCATCAAAAATATCAAATTATGTCAGAAAGGGTTGAAATTTGACGAGGTGGCTTTCAATGGTGCATAGTGAACGCAAAAAAGTCCGGAGTTGTAATAAGTTACTAAAAATTTTAATAGCCGGTGTAACAGATAGTTTTCGTCCGAAACCCTGATACTTCGAAAGAGAGTGTCCAGTTTGTACACGAAGTGTATCCAGTTTTTGCCGTAACCATCTCTACTTTTTTGCACATGCCATGTAGGTGAAATAATGATACCATGCCAAGTTTTGACCTCTTCAGAGTTTGTTTGTAGTGCTTATCAATTTAAGGGTCATTTACCTCACAATAAATCAGTAAATGCATCAAACATATCAAATTATGTCAGAAATGGTTGAAAGTTGACGATGTGGCTTTGAATGGTTCATAATGAATGCAAAAAAGTTCGGAGTTGTAATAAGTTATTAAAATTTTGAATAGCCGGTGTAACAGATGATTTTTCATCCGAAACCCTGATACTTTGAAAGAGAGTGTCCAGTTTGTACACGAGGTGCATCCAGTTTTTGCCGTAACCATCTCTACTTTTTTTCACATGCCATGTGGGAGAAATGATGATACCATGCCAAGTTTCAACCTTTTCAGAGTTTATTTGTAGTGCTTTGGAATTCCAGGGTCATTTAGCTCAAAACAAATCAGTAAATGCATCAAAAATATCAAATTATGTCAGAAAGTGTTGAAAGTTGACGACGTGGCTTTGAATGGTGCATAATGAAAGCAAAAAAGTCCGGAGTTGTAATAAGTTATTAAAATTTTGAATAGCCGGTGTAATAGATGAGTTTTCGTCCGAAACCCAGTTACTTCAAAAGAGAGTGTCCAGTTTGTACACGAGGTGCATCTAGATTTTGCCGTAACCATCTCTACTTTTATGCACATGCCATGTGGGCGAAATGATGATACCATGCCAAGTTTTGACCTTTTCAGAGTTTATTTGTTGTGCTTTTCAATTTCAGGGTCATTTAGCTCAAAACAAATCAGTAAATGCATCCAACATATGAAATTATGTCAGAAAGGGTTGAAAGTTGACGATGTGGCTTTAAATGGTGCATAGTGAACGCAGAAAAGTCTGGATTTGTAATATGTTATTAAAATGTTGAATAGTCGGTGTAACGGATGAGTTTTTGTCCGAAACCCTCATAGTTCGAAAGAGAGTGTCCAGTTTGTACACGAAGTGCATCCAGTTTTCGCCGTAACCATCTCTACTTTTTTGCACATGCCATGTGCGTGAAATGATGATACCATGCCAAGTTTCGACCTTTTCAGAGTTCATTGGTAGTACTTTTCAATTTCAGGGTCCTTTAGGTCAAAACAAATCACTAAATACATCAAAAATACCAAATTATGTCAGAAAGGGTTGTAATTTGACGACATGGCTTTGAATGGTGCATAGTGAACGCAAAAAAGTCCGGAGTTGTAATAAGTTATTAAAATTTTGAATAGCCGGTGTAACAGATGAGTTTTCGTCCGAAACACTGATATTTCGAAAGAGAGTGTCCAGTTTGTACACGAGGGTTATCCAGTTTTTGCCGTAACCATCTCTACTTTTTTGCACATGCCATGTGGGTGAAATGATAACACCATGCCAAGTTTCAACCTTTTCAGAGTTCATTTGTAGTGCTTTTCAATTTCAGGGTCATTTAGCTCAAAAAAAATCATTAAATGCATCAAAAATATCAAATTATGTCAGAAAGGGTTGAAAGTTGACGACGTGGCTTTGAGTGGTGCATAATGAACGCAAAAAGTCTGGAGTTGTAATAAGTTATGAAAATTTTGAATAGCCGGTGCAACAAATGAGTTTTTGTCCGAAACATTAATACTTCGAAAGAGAGTGTCTAGTTTGTACACGAAGCGTATCCAGTTTTTGTCGTAACCATCTCTACTTTTTTGCACATGCCGCGTGGGTGACATGATGATGCCATGCCAAGTTTCAACCTTTTCAGAGTTCATTGGTAGTGCTTTTCAATTCTAGGGTCATTTAGCTCAAAACAAATCAGTAAATGCATCAAAAGTATCAAATTATGTCAGAAAGGGTTGAAAGTTGACGACGTGGCTTTGAATGGTGCATAATGAATACAAAAAAGTTATTAAAAGTTTGAATAGCCAGTGTAGCAGATGAATTTTCGTCTGAAACCCTGATAGTTCGAAAGAGAGTGTCCAGTTTGTAAACGAGGTGCATCCAGTTTTTGCCGTAACCATCTCTACTTTTTTGCACATGCCATGTAGGGAAATGATGTTACCATGCCAAGTTTCAACCTTTTCAGAGTTCATTTGTAGTGCTTTTCAATTTCAGGGTCATTTAGCTCAAAACAAATCAGTAAATGCATCAAAAATATCAAATTATGTCAGAAAGGTTTGAAAGTTGACGACGTGGCTTTGAATGGTGCATAATAAACGCAAAATGTCCGGAGTTGTAATAAGTTATAAAAACTTTGAATAGCCGGTGTAACGGATGAGTTTTCATCCGAAACACTGACACTTCGAAAGAGAGTGCCTAGTTTCTACATGAAGTGCATCCAGTTTTCGCCGTAACCATCTCTACTTTTTTGCACATGCCATGTGGGTGAAATGATGATACCATGCCAAGTTTCGACCTTTTCAGAGTTCATTGGTAGTACTTTTCAATTTTAGGGTCATTTAGCTCAAAACAAATCACTAAATGCATCAAAAATATCAAATTATGTCAGAGAGGGTTGAAATTTGACGATGTGGCTTTGAATGGTGCATAGTGAACGCTAAAAAGTCAGGAGTTGTAATAAGTTATTAAAATTTTGAATAGACGGTGTAACAGATGAGTTTTCGTCCAAAACCCTTATACTTCGAAAATGAGTGTCCAGTATGTACACGAAGTGCATCCAGTTTTTGCCGTAACCATCTCTACTTTTTTGCACATGCCACGTGGGTGAAATGATGATACCATGCCAAGTTTCGACCTTTTTAGAGTTCATTTGTAGTGCTTTTCAATTTCAGGGTCATTTAGCTCAAAACAAATCACTAAATGCATCAAACATATGAAATTATGTCAGAAAGGGTTGAACGTTGACGACGTGGCTTTAAATGGTGCATAGTGAACGCAGAAAAGTCTGGAGTTGTAATATGTTATTAAAATGTTGAATAGCCGGTGTAACGGATGAGTTTTTTTCCGAAACCCTCATAGTTCGAAAGAGAGTGTCCAGTTTGTACATGAAGTGCATCCAGTTTTCGCCGTAACCATCTCTACTTTTTTGCACATGCCATGTGCGTGAAATGATGATACCATGCCAAGTTTCGACCTTTTCAGAGTTCATTGGTAGTACTTTTCAATTTCAGGGTCATTTAGCTCAAAACAAATCACTAAATGCATCAAAAATATCAAATTATGTCAGAAAGGGTTGAAATTTGACGACGTGGCTGTGAATGGTGCATAGTGAACGCAAAAAAGTCCGGAGTTGTAATAAGTTATTAAAATTTTGAATAGACGGTGTAACAGATGAGTTTTCGTCCGAAACCCTTATACTTCGAAAAAGAGTGTCCAGTTTGTACACGAAGTGCATCCAATTTTTGCCGTAACCATCTCTACTTTTTTGCACATGCCACGTGGGTGAAATGATGATACCATGCAAAGTTTCGACCTTTTTAGAGTTCATTTATAGTGCTTTTCAATTTCAGGGTCATTTAGCTCAAAACAAATCAGTAAATGCATCAAAAATATCAAATTATGTCAAAAAGTATTGAAAGTTGAGGACGTGGCTTTGAATGGTGGTGCATAATAAACGCAGAAAAGTCCGGAGTTGTAATAAGTTATAAGAACTTTGAATAGCCGGTGTAACAGATGAGTTTTCGTCCGAAACCCTAATACTTCGAAAGAGAGTGTCCAGTTTGTACACGAAGTGTATTCAGTTTTTGCCGTAACCATCTCTACTTTTTTGCACATGCCATGTGGGTGAAATGATGAAACCATGCCATGTTTCAACCTTTTCAGAGTTCATTTGTAGTTTTTTTCAATTTCAATGTCATTGAGCTCAAAATAAATCAGTAAAGCCATCAAAAATATCAAATTATGTCAGAAAGGGTTGAAAGTTGGCGACGTGGCTTTGAAAGGTGCATAATGAATGCAAAAAAGTCTGTAGTTGTAATAAGTTATTAAAATTTTGAATAGCCGGTGTAACGGATGAGTTTTCGTCCGAAACCCTGATACTTCGAAAGAGAGTGTCCAGTGTGTACACGAAGCGCATCCAGTTTTTGCCGTAACCATCTCTACTTTTTTGCACATGCCATGTGGGTGAAATGATGATACCATGCCAAGTTTCAACCTTTTCGGAGTTCATTTGTAGTGCTTTTCAATTCAGGGTCATTTAGCTCGAAACAAATCAGTAAATGCATCAAAAATATCAAATTATGTCAGAAAGGGTTGAAAGTTGACAATGTGTCTTTGACTGGTGCATAATGAATGCAAAAAGTCTGGAGTTGTAATATGTTATTAAAATTTTGAATAGCCGGTGTAATAGATGAGTTTTCGTCCGAAACCCTGATAGTTCGAAGGAGAGGGTCCAGTTTGTACACGAAGCGCATCCAGATTTTGCCGTAACCATCTCTACTTTTTGGCACATGCCATGTAGGGGAAATGATGATAGCATGCCAAATTTCAGCCTTTTCAGAGTTCATTTGTAGTGCTTTTCAATTTCAGGGTCGTTTAGCTCAAAACTAATCAGTAAATGCATCAAAAATATCAAATTATGTCAGAAAGGGTTGAAAGTTGACGACGTGGCTTTGAATGGTGCATAATAAACGCAAAAAGTCTGGAGCTGCAATAAGTTATTAAAATTTTGAATAGCCGGTGTAACAGATGAGTTTTCATCCGAAACCCTGATACATCGAAAGAGAGTGTCCAGTTTGTACACGTAGTGCATCCAGTTTTTGCTGTAACCATCTCTACTTTTTTGCACATGCCATGTGGGTGAAATGATGATACCATGCCAAGTTTCAACCTATTCGGAGTTCATTTGTAGTGCTTTTCAATTCAGGGTCATTTAGCTCGAAACAAATCAGTAAATGCATCAAAAACATCAAATTATGCCAGAAAGGGTTGAAAGTTGACGACGTGGCTTTGAGTGGTGCATAATGAACGCAAAAAGTCGGGACTTGTAATAAGTTATTAAAATTTTGAGTAGCCGGTGTAACGGATGGGTTTTCATCCGAAACCCTGATACTTCGAAAGAGAGTGTCCAGTTTCTAGATGAAGTGCATCTAGTTTTTGCCGTAACCATCTCTACTTTTTTGCACATGCCATTTGGGTGAAATGATGATACCATGCCAAGTTTCGACCTTTTCAGAGTTCATTGGTAGTACTTTTCAATTTCAGGGTCATTTAGCTTAAAACAAATCACTAAATGCATCAAAAATATCAAATTATGTCAGACAGGGCTGAAAGTTGATGACATG
>NW_021296800.1:148124-213981 GCF_002162155.2 Triticum dicoccoides | reverse complement strand
CTTTGAATGGTGCATAGTGAACGCAAAAAACTCTGGAGTTGTAATAAGTTATTAAAATTTTGAATAGCCGGTGTAACAGATGAGTTTTCGTCCGAAACCCTGATACTTTGAAAGAGAGTGTCCAGTTTGTACACGAAGTGCATCCGGTTTTCGCCATAACCATCTCTACTTTTTTGCACATGCCATGTGGGTGAAATGATGATACCATGCCAAGTTTCGACCTTTTCAGAGTTCATTGGTAGTACTTTTCATTTTCAGGGTCATTTAGCTCAATACAAATCACTAAATGCATCAAAAATATCAAATTATGTCAGAAAGGGTTGAAATTTGACGAGGTGGCTTTCAATGGTGCATAGTGAACGCAAAAAAGTCCGGAGTTGTAATAAGTTATTAAAAAATTTAATAGCCGATGTAACAGATAGCTTTCGTCCGAAACCCTGATACTTCGAAAGAGAGTGTCCAGTTTGTACACGAAGTGTATCCAGTTTTTGCCGTAACCATCTCTACTTTTTTGCACATGCCATGTAGGTGAAATAATGATACCATGCCAAGTTTTGACCTCTTCAGAGTTCATTTGTAGTGCTTTTCAATTTCAGGGTCATTTAGCTCAAAACAAATCAGTAAATGCATCAAAAATATCAAATTATGTCAGAAAGGGTTGAAAGTTGACGACGTGTCTTTGAATGGTGCATAATGAACGCAAAAAAGTCCGGAGTTGTAATAAGTTATTAAAATTTTGAATAGCCGGTGTAACAGATGAGTGTTCGTCCGAAACCTTGATACTTCGAAAGAGAGTGTCCAGTTTGTACACGAAGTGTATCCAGTTTTTGCCGTAACCATCTCTACTTTTTTGCACATACCATGTGGGTGAAATGATGATACCATGCCAAGTTTCAACCTTTTCAGAGTTCATTTGTAGTGCTTTTCAATTTTAGGGTCATTTAGCTCAAAAAAATCAGTAAATGCATCAAAAATATCAAATTATGTCAGAAAGGGTTGAAAGTTGACGAGGTGGCTTTGAATGGTACATAATAAACGCAAAAAGTCTGGAGTTGTAATAAGTTATTAAAATTTTGAATAGCCGATGTAACAGATGAGTTTTCATCCGAAACCCTGATACATCGAAAGAGAGTGCCCAGTTTGTACACGAAGTGCATCCAGTTTTTGCTGTAACCATCTCTACTTTTTTACACATGCCATGTGGGTGAAATGATGATACCATGCCAATTTTTAACCTTTTTGGACTTCATTTGTAGTGCTTTTCAATTCAGGGTCATTTAGCTCGAAACAAATTAGTAAATGCATCAAAAACATCAAATTATGTCAGAAAGGGTTGAAAGTTGACGACGTGGCTTGGAGTGGTGCATAATGAACGCAAAAAGTCTGCAGTTGTATTAAGTTATTAAAATTTTGAATAGCCGGTGTAACGGATGAGTTTTCATCCGAAACCCTGATACTTCGAAAGAGAGTGTCCAATTTGTAGACGAAGTGCATCTAGTTTTTGTCGTAACCATCTCTACTTCTTTGCACATGCCATGTGGGTGAAATGATTATACCATGCCAAGTTTCGACCTTTTCAGAGTTCATTGGTAGGGCTTTTCAATTTCAGGGTCATTTAGCTCAAAACAAATCACTAAATGCATCAAAAAAATCAAATTATGTCAGAAAGGGTTGAAATTTGACGATGTGGCTTTGAATGGTGCATAGTGAATGCTAAAAAGTCAGGAGTTGTAATAAGTTATTAAAATTTTGAATAGACGGTGTAACAGATGAGTTTTCGTCCGAAACCCTTATACTTCGAAAAAGAGTGTCCAGTTTGTACACGAAGTGCATCCAGTTTTTGCCGTAACCATCTCTACTTTTTTGCACAAGCCACGTGGGTGAAATGATGATACCATGCCAAGTTTCGACCTTTTTAGAGTTCATTTGGAGTGCTTTTCAATTTCAGGGTCATTTAGCTCAAAACAAATCAGTAAATGCATAAAAAATATCAAATTATGTCAAAAAGTATTGAAAGTTGAGTACGTGGCTTTGAATGGTGCATAATAAAGGCAAAAAAGTCTGGAGTTGTAATAAGTTATAAAAACTTTGAATAGCCGGTGTAACAGATGAGTTTTCGTCCGAAACCCTGATACTTCGAAAGAGAGTGTCCAGTTTGTACACGAAGTGCATCTAGTTTTTGCCGTAACCATCTCTACTTATTTGCACATGCCATGTGGGTGAAGTGATGATACCATGCCAAGTTTCAACCTTTTGAGAGTTCATTTGTAGTGCTTTTCAATTTCAGGGTCATTTATCCCAAAACAAATCAGTAAATGCATCAAAAATATCAAATTATGTCAGAAAGGGTTGAAAGTTGACGACATGGCTTTGAGTGGTGCATAATGAACGCAAAAAGTCTGGAGTTGTAATATGTTATTAAAATTTTGAATAGCCAGTGTAACAGATGAGTTTTCGTCCGAAACCCTGATAGTTCGAAAGAGAGTCTCCAGTTTGTACACGAAGCGCATCCAGATTTTGCCGTAACCATCTCTACTTTTTTGCACATGCCATGTAGGGGAAATGATGATAGCATGCCAAATTTCGACCTTTTCAGAGTTCATTTGTAGTGCTTTTCAATTTCAGGGTCATTTATCCCAAAACAAATCAGTAAATGCATCAAAAATATAAAATTATGTCAGAAAGCGTTGAAAGTTGACGACGTGGCTTTGAATGGTGCATAATAAACGCAAAAAGTCTGGAGTTGTAGTAAGTTATTAAAATTTTGAATACCGGTGTAACAGATGAGTTTTCATCCGAAACCCTGATACATCGAAAGAGAGTGTCCAGTTTGTACACGAAGTGCATCCAATTTTTGCTGTAACCATCTCTACTTTTTTGCACATGCCATGTGGGTGAAATGATCATACCATGCCAAGTTTCAACCTTTTCGGAGTTCATTTGTAGTGCTTTTCAATTTCGGGTCATTTAGCTCGAAACAAATCAGTAAATGCATCAAAAACATCAAATTATGTCAGAAAGGGTTGAAAGTTGACGACGTGGCTTTGAGTGGTGCATAATGAACGTAAAAAGTCGGGAGTTGTTATAAGTTATTAAAATTTTGAATAGCCGGTGTAACAGATGAGTTTTCATCCGAAACTCTGATACTTCGAAAGAGAGTGTCCAGTTTGTACACGAAGTGCATCCAGTTTTTGCCGTAACCATCTCTACTTTTTTGCACATGCCGTGTGGGTGAAATGATGATGCCATGCCAAGTTTTGACCTTTTCAGAGTTCATTGGTAGTACTTTTCAATTTTAGGGTCATTTAGCTCGAAACAAATCAGTAAATGCATCAAAAACATCAAATTCTGTCAGAAAGGTTTAAAATTTGACAACGTGGCTTTGAATGGTGCATAGTGAACGCAAAAAATTCCGGAGTTGTAATAAGTTATTAAAATTTTGAATAGCCGGTGTAACGGATGAGTTTTCATCCGAAACCCTGATACTTCGAAAGAGAGTGTCCAGTTTCTACATGAAGTGCATCTAGTATTTGCCGTAACCATCTCTACTTCTTTGCACATGCCATGTGGATGAAATGATTATACCATGCCAAGTTTCGACCTTTTCATAGTTCATTGGTAGTACTTTACAATTTCAGGGTCATTTAGCTCAAAACAAATCACTAAATGCATCAAAAATATCAAATTATGTCAGAAAGGGTTGAAATTTGACGATGTGGCTTTGAATGGTGGATAGTTAATGCTAAAAAGTCAGGAGTTGTAATAAGTTATTAAAATTTTGAATAGACGGTGTAACAGATGAGTTTTCGTCCGAAACCCTTATACTTCGAAAGAGAGTGTCCAGTTTGTACACGAAGTGTATCCAGTTTTTGCGGTAACCATCTCTACTTTTTTGCACATGCCATGTGGGTGAAATGATGAAACCATGCCATGTTTCAACCTTTTCAGAGTTCATTTGTAGTTTTTTTCAATTTCAGTGTCATTTAGCTCAAAACAAATCAGTAAAGGCATCAAAAATATCAAATTATGTCAGAAAGGGTTGAAAGTTGACGACGTGGCTTTGAATGGTGCATAATGAATACAAAAAGTCGAGAGTTGTAATAAGTTATTAAAATCTTGAATAGCCAGTGTAACAGATGAGTTTTTGTCCGAAACCTTGATACTTCGAAAGAGAGTGTCTAGTTTGTACACGAAGCGCATCCAAATTTTGTCGTCACCATCTCTACTTTTTGGCACATGCCATGTAGGGGAAATGATGATAGCATGCCAAATTTTGACCTTTTCAGAGTTCATTTGTAGTGCTTTTCAATTTCAGGGTCATTTAGCTCAAAACAAATCAGTAAATGCATCAAAAATATCAAATTATGTCAAAAAGGGTTGAAAGTTGACGACGCGGCTTTGAATGGTGCATAATAAACGCAAAAAAGTCTGGAGTTGTAATAAGTTATTAAAATTTTGAATAGCCGGTGTAACAGATGAGTTTTCGTCCGAAACCCTGATACTTCGAAAGAGAGTGTCCAGTTTGTACACGAAGTGCATCCAGTTTTTGCCGTAACCTTCTCTACTTTTTTGCACATGCCATGTGGGTGAAATGATGATACTATGCCAAGTTTGAACCTTTTCGGAGTTCATTTGTAGTGCTTTTCAATTTCAGGGTCATTTAGCTCGAAACAAATCAGTAAATGCATCAAAAACATCAAATTATGTCAAAAAGGGTTGAAGTTTGACGACGTGGCTTTGAGTGGTGCATAATGAACACAAAAAGTCGGGAGTTGTAATAAGTTATTAAAATTTTGAATAGCCGTTGTAACGGATGAGTTTTCATCCGAAACCCTGATACTTCGAAAGAGAGTGTCCAGTTTCTACATGAACTGCATTTAGTTTTTGCCGTAACCATCTCTACTTTTTTGCACATGCCATTTGGGTGAAATGATGATACCATGCCGAGTTTCGACCTTTTCAGAGTTCATTGGTAGTACTTTTTAATTTCAGGGTCATTTAGCTCAAAACAAATCACTAAAATGCATCAAAAATATCAAATTATGTCAGAAAGGGTTGAAATTTGATGACGTGGCTTTGAATGGTGCATAGTGAACGCAAAAAAGTCCGGAGTTGTAATATGTTATTAAAATTTTGAATAGGCGGTTTAACAGATGAGTTTTCGTCCGAAACCCTGATACTTCGAAAGAGAGTGTCCAGTTTGTACCCGAAGTGCATCCAGTTTTTGCCGTAACCATCTCTACTTTTTTGCACATGCCACGTGGGTGAAATGATGATACCATGCCAAGTTTCGACCTTTTCAGAGTTCATTTGTAGTGCTTTTGAATTTCAGGGTCATTTAGCTAAAAACAAATCAGTAAATGCATCAAAAATATCAAATTATGTCAGAAAGGGTTGAAAGTTGACGACGTGGCTTTGAATGGTGCATAATAAACGCAAAAAGTCTGGACTTGTAATAAGTTATTAAAATTTTGAATAGCCGGTGTAACAGATGAGTTTTCATCCGAAACCCTGATACTTCAAAAGAGAGTGTCCAGTTTGTACACGAAGTGCATCCAGTTTTTGCCGTAACCATTTCTACTTTTTTGCACATGCCATTTGGGTGAAATGATGATACCATGCCAAGTTTCAACCTTTACAGAGTTCATTGGTAGTACTTTTCAATTTCAGGGTCATTTAGCTCAAAACAAATCACTAAATGCATCAAAAATATCAAATTATGTCAGAAAGGGTTGAAAGTTGACGACGTGGCTTTGAATGGTGCATAATAAACACAAAAAGTCTGGAGTTGTAATAAGTTATTAAAATTTTGAATAGCCGGTGTAACAGATGAGTTTTCATCCGAAACCCTGATACTTCGAAAGAGAGTGTCCAGTTTGTACACGAAGTGCATCCAGTTTTTGCCGTGACCAACTCTAGTTTTTTGCACATGCCATGTGGGTGAAATGATGATACCATGCCAAGTTTCTACCTTTTCAGAGTTCATTTGTAGTGCTTTTCAATATCAGGGTCATTTAGCTCAAAACAAATTAGTAAATGCATCAAAAATATCAAATTATGTTAGAAAGGGTTGAAGTTTGACGATGTGGATTTGAGTGGTGCATAATGAACGCAAAAAAGTCCGGAGTTGTAATAAGTTATTAAAATTTTGAATAGCCGGTGTAACGGATGAGTTTTCATCCGAAACCCTGATACTTCGAAAGAGAGTGTCCAGTTTCTACATGAAGTGCATCTAGTTTTTACCGTAACCATCTCTACTTTTTTGCACATGCCATTTGGGTGAAATGATCATACCATGCCAAGTTTCGACCTTTTCAGAGTTCATTGGTAGTACTTTTCAATTTCAGGGTCATTTAGCTCAAAACAAATCACTAAATACATCAAAAATATCAAATTATGTCAGAGAGGGTTCAAATTTGACGACGTGGCTTTGAATGGTGCATAGTGAACGCGAAAAAGCCCGGAGTTGTAATAGGTTATTAAAATTTTGAATAGCCGGTGTAACAGATGAGTTTTCGTCCGAAACCCTGATACTTCGAAAGAGAGTGTCCAGTTTGTACACGAAGTGCATCCAGTTTGTGCCGTAACCATCTCTACTTTTTTGCACATGCCATGTAGGTGAAATGATGATACCATGCCAAGTTTCGACCTTTTTAGAGTTCATTTGTAGTGCTTTTCAATTTCAGTCATTCAGCTCAAAACAAATCAGTAAATGCATCAAAAATATCAAATTATGTCAGAAAGGTTTGAAAGTTGACGATGTGGCTTTGAAAGGTGCATAATAAATGCAAAAAATTCTGGAGTTGTAATAAGTTATAAAAACTTTGAATAGCCGGTGTAACAGATGAGTTTTCGTCCGAAACCCTGATACTTCGAAAGAGAGTGTCCAGTTTGTAAACGAAGTGTATCTAGTTTTTACCGTAACCATCTCTACTTTTTTGCACATGCGATGTGGGGGAAATGATGATACCATGCCAAGTTTCAACCTTTTCAGAGTTCATTTGTACTGCTTTTCAATTTCAGGGTCATTTATCCCAAAACAAATCAGTAAATGCATCAAAAATATCAAATTATGTCAGAAAGGGTTGAAAGTTGACGACGTGGCTTTGAGTGGTGCATAATGAACGCAAAAAGTCTGTAGTTGTAATATGTTATTAAAATTTTGAATAGCTGGTGTAACAGATGAGTTTTCGTCCGAAACCCTGATAGTTCGAAAGAGAGTGTCCAGTTTGTACACGAAGTGCATCCAGATTTTGCCGTAACCATCTCTACTTTTTGGCACATGCCATGTAGGGGAAATGATGATAGCATGCCAAGTTTCGACTTTTTTGGAGTTCATTTGTAGTGCTTTTCAATTTTAGGGTCATTTAGCTCGAAACAAATCAGTAAATGCATCAAAAATATCAAATTATGTCAGAAAGGGTTGAAAGTTGACGACGTGGCTTTGAATGGTGCATAATAAACGCAAAAAGTCTGGAGTTGTAATAAGTTATTAAAATTTTGAATAGCCGGTGTAACAGATGAGTTTTCATCCGAAACCCTGATACTTCGAAAGAGAGTGTCCAGTTTGTACACGAAGTGCATCCAGTTTTTGTCGTAACCATTTCTACTTTTTTGCACATGCCATTTGGGTGAAATGAGGATACCATGCCAAGTTTCAACCTTTACAGAGTTCATTGGTAGTACTTTTCAATTTCAGGGTCATTTAGCTCAAAACAATTCACTAAATGCATCAAAAATATCAAATTATGTCAGAAAGGGTTGAAAGTTGACGACGTGGCTTTGAATGGTGCATAATAAACACAAAAAAGTCTGGAGTTGTATTAAGTTATTAAAATTTTGAATAGCCGGTGTAACGGATGAGTTTTCATCCGAAACCCTGATACTTCGAAAGAGAGTGTCCAGTTTGTACACGAAGTGCATCCAATTTTTGTCGTAACCATCTCTACTTTTTTGCACATGCCGTGTGGGTGAAATGATGATGCCATGCGAAGTTTCGACCTTTTCAGAGTTCATTGGTAGTACTTTTCAATTTCAGGGTCATTTAGGTCAAAACAAATTAGTAAATGCATCAAATATATCAAATTATGTCAGAAAGGGTTGAAAGTTGATGACGTGGCTTGGAATGGGGCATAATGAACGCAAAAAAGTCCGCAGCTGTAATACGTTATTAAAATTTTGAACAGCCGGTGTAACAGATGAGTTTTCGTCCGAAACCCTGATACTTCGAAAGAGAGTAGCCAGTTTGTACACGAAGTGCATCCAGTTTTTGCCGTAACCATCTCTACTTTTTTGCAAATGCCATGTGGGTGAAATGATGATACCATACCAAGTTTATACCTTTTCAGAGTTCATTTGTAGTGCTTTTCAATTTCAGGGTCATTTAACTCAAAAACAAATTAGTAAATGCATCAAAAATATCAAATTATGTCACAAAGGGTTGAATGTTCACAACGTGGCTTTGACTGGTGCATAATGAACGCAAAGAAGTCCGAAGTTGTAATAAGTTATTAAAATTTTGAATAGCCGGTGTAACGGATGAGTTTTCGTCTGAAACCCTAATACTTCGAAAGAGAGTGTCCAGTTTGTACATGAAGTGCATCCAGTTTTTGCCGTAACTATATCAACTTTTTTGCACATGCCATGGTGGTGAAATGATGATACCATGCCAAGTTTCAACCTTTTCAGAGTTCATTTGTAGTGCTTTTCAATTTCAGGGTCATTTAGCTCAAAATAAATCAATAAATGCATCAAAAATATCAAATTATGTCAGAAAGGGTTGAAATTTGACGACGTGGCTTTGAATGGTGCATAATGAACGCAAAAAGTCCGGATTTGTAATAAGTTATTTAAATTTTGAATAGCCGGTGTAACAAATGAGTTTACGTTCGAAACCCTGATAGTTCGAAAGAGAGTGTCCAGTTTGTACACAAAGTGCATCCGGTTTTTGCCGTAACCATCTCTACTTTTTTGCACACGCCATGTGGGTGAAATGATGATGCCATGCCAAGTTTCAACCTTTTCAGAGTTCATTTGTAGTGCTTTTCAATGTCAGGGTCATTTAGCTACAAACAAATCAATAAATGTATCAAAAATATAAAATTATGTGAGAAAGGGTTGAAAGTTGACGACATGGATTTGAATGGTGCATAATGAATGCAAAAAGTCCGGAGTTGTAATAAGTTATTATAATTTTGAATAGCCGGTGTAACAGATGGATTTTCGTCCGAAACCCTGATAGTTCGAAAGAGAGTGTCCAGTTTGTACATGAAGTGCATCCAGTTTTTGCCGTAACCATCTCTACTTTTGTGCACATGCCATGTGGGTGAAATGATGGTGCCATGCCAAGTTTCAACTTTTTAGAGTTCATTTGTAGTGCTTTTCAATATCAGGGTCATTTAGCTCAAAACAAATCAGTAAATCCATCAAAAATATCAAATTATGTCAGAAAGGGTTGAAAGTTGACGACGTGGATTTGAATGGTGCATAATGAACGCAAAAAAGTCCGGAGTTGTAATAAGTTATTAAAATTTTGAATAGCCGGTGTAACAGATGAGTTTTCATCCAAAACACTGATACTTCGAAAGAGAGTGTCCAGTTTGTACACGAAGTGCATCCAGTTCTTGCAGTAACCATCTCTAATTTTTTGCACATGCCATGAGGGTGAAATGATGATACCATGCCAAGTTTCAACAATTTTAGAGTTCATTTGTACTGCTTTTTAATTTCAGGGTCATTTAGCTCAAAATAAATCTGTAAATGCATAAAAAATATCAAATTATGTCAGAAAGGGTTGAAAGTTGACGACGTGGCTTTGAATGGTGCATAATGAACGCAAAAAAGTCCGGAGTTGTTATAAGTTGTTAAAATTTTGAATAGCCGGTGTAACAGATGAGTTTTCGTCCAAAACCCTGATACTTCGAATGAGAGTGTCCAGTTTGTACATGAAGTGCATCCAATTTTTGCCGTAACCATCTCTACTTTTTTGCACATGCCATGTGGGTGAAATGATGATACCATGCCTAGTTTCGACCTTTTCAGAGTTCATTTGTAGTGCTTTTTAATTTCAGGGTCATTTAGCTCAAAACAAATCAGTAAATGCATCAAACATATCAAATTATGTTAGAAAGGGTTGAAAGTTGACGACGTGGCTTTGAATGGAGCATAGTGAACGCAAAAAATTCCGGAGTTGTAATATGCTATTAAAATTTTCAATAGCCGGTTTAATAGATGAGTTTTCGTCCGAAACCCTGATTCTTCGAAAGAGAGTTTCTAGTTTGTACACGAAGTGCATCCAGTTTTTGCCGTAATCATCTCTACTTGTTTGCACATGCCATGTGGGTTAAATGATGATACCATGCCAAGTTTCGACCTTTTCAGAGTTCATTTGTAGTGCTTTTCAATTTCAGGGTCATTTAGCTCAAAACAAATCAGTAAATGCATCAAACATATCAAATTATTTCAGAAAGGGTTGAAAGTTGACGACATGGCTTTGAATGGTGCACAGTGAACGCAAAAAAGTCCGGAGTTGTAATATGTTATTGAAATTTTGAATAGCCGGTTTAACAGATGAGTTTTCGTCCGAAACCCTAATAGTTCGAAAGAGAGTGTCCAGTTTGTACACGAAGTGCATCCAGTTTTTTCCATAACCATCTCTACTTTTTTGCACATGCCATGTGGGTGAAATGATGATACTATGCCAAGTTTTGACCTTTTCAGAGTTCATTTGTAGTGCTTTTCAATTTCAGGGTCATTTAGCTCAAAACAAATCAGTAAATGCATCAAATATATCAAATTATGTCAGAAAGGGTTGAAAGTTGACGATGTGGCTTTGAATGGTGCATAATGAACGCAAAAAATTCCGGAGTTGTAATACGTTATTAAAATTTTGAACAGCCGGTGTAACAGATGAGTTTTCGTCTGAAACCCTGATACTTCGAAGGAGAGTGTCCAGTTTGTACACGAAGTGCATCCAGTTTTTGCCGTGACCAACTCTACTTTTTTGCACATGCCATGTGGGTGAAATGATGATACCATGCCAAGTTTCTACCTTTTCAGAGTTCATTTGTAGTGCTTTTCAATATCAGGGTCATTTAGCTCAAAACAAATTAGTAAATGCATCAAAAATATCAAATTATGTCAGAAAGGGTTGAAAGTTGATGACGTGGCTTTGAATGGTGCATAATGAACGCAAAAAAGTCCGGAGTTGTAATAAGTTATTAAAATTTAGAATAGCCGGTGTAACAGATGAGTTTTCGTCCGAAACCCTGATACTTCGAAAGAGAGTGTCCAGTTTGTACACGAGGTGCATCCAGTTTTTGCCGTAACCATCTCTACTTTTTTGCACCAGTTCGTAAAGAATTATAAGGGCATTTAGATTACTAAAATAGTGATCTAAATGCTCTTATATTTCTTTATAGAGAAATACATCAAAAATACATTGATCATCAATGATATTTTTGTGTACAATCGAATTGACAATATGAGTCCTCACCGGTTTAGAAAGCGGAGAAAACTCATATTGTGGCCACAAATTCTACACATAGAGTTCAATGAAGACCAAGTGGTTGTGATAGTTTGAGAAGTAACATATTCAAGGTGGTAAAAACCCTGTTAGCGGAGCGAGGTGGGACTAAAAAACTGCAGCAACTAAAAACCTCTAGTACCGGTTTGTGGTAAGAACCGGTACTAAAGGTGCTGGTGGGGCCCCATCCGGACCACGGCGTGCCACAACCTCTTTAGTACCGGTTTGTGGCACGAACCAGTACTATAGGTTCTCCACGAACCGGTACTAATTTCCTCCGCCCGTCTAGCCATTCGAACCGGCGCTGATGGCAACATTAGTGCCGGTTTTGTTACAAACCGGTACTAATGTGCTTCACATTAGGTCGTTTTCCTACTAGTGAATTGCCATGCAACGGATGCACTAGAGCTATAAGTTTATGAAAGCTCAAAAAGAAACTAAGTGGGTGTGCATCCAACTTGCTTGCTCATGAAGACCTAGGGCAATTTGAGGAAGCCCATCATTGGAATATACAAGCCAAGTTCTATAATGAAAAATTCCCACTAGTATATGAAAGTGACAATATAGGAGACTCTACCATGAAGATCATGGTGCTACTTTTAAGCACAAGTGTGGTAAAAGGATAGTAGCATTGCCCCTTCTCTCTTTTCTCTCATATTTTTTTTATTTGGGCCTTCTCTCATTTTTTGGCCTCTTTTTTTCGTCCGGAGTCTCATCCTGACTTGTGGGGTAATCATAGTCTCCATCACCCCTTCCTCACATGGGACAATGCTCTAATAATGAAGATCATCACACTTTTATTTACTTACAACTCAAGAATTACAACTCGATACTTAGAACAAAATATGACTCTATATGAATGCCTCCGGTGGTGTACCGGGATGTGTAATGAATCAAGAGTGACATGTATGAAAGAATTATGAACGGTGGCTTTGCCACAAATACAATGTCAACTACATGATCATGCAAAGCAATATGACAATGATGGAGCATGTCATAATAAACGGAACGGTGGAAAGTTGCATGGCAATATATCTTGGAATGGTTATGGAAATGCCATAATAGGTAGGTATGGTGGCTATTTTGAGGAAGGTATATGGTGGGTTTATGGTATCGGCGAAAGTTCTGCGGCACTAGAGAGGCTAGCAATGGTGGAAGGATGAGAGTGTGTATAATCCATGGACTCAACATTAGTCATAAAGAACTCACATACTTATTGGAAAAATCTATTAGTTATCGAAACGAGGTACTACGCGCATGCTCCTAGGGGGATAGATTGGTAGGAAAAGACCATCGCTCGTTCCTGACCGCCACTCATAAGGAAGACAATCAATAAATAAATCATGCTCCGACTTCATCACATAACGGTTCACCATACATGCATGCTACGGGAATCACAAACTTTAACACAAGTATTTCTCAATTTCAGAATTACTTACTAGCATGACTCTAATATCACCATCTTCATATCTCAAAACAATTATAAGGAATCAAACTTCTCATAGTATTCAATGCACTTTATATGAAAGTTTTTATTATATGCCTCTTGGATGCGTATCATATTAGGACTAAATTTATAACCAAAGAAAATTACCATGCTGTTTAGAGACTCTCAAAATAATATAAGTGAAGCACGAGAGTTCATCAATTTCTATAAAATAAAACCACCATAGTGCTCTAAAAAGATATAAGTGAAGCAGTAGAGCAATATTGCCTAGCTCAAAAGATATAAGTGAATCACATAGGGTATTCTAATAAATCATGATTCATGCGTGTATCTCTCAAAAGGTGTGTACAACAAGGATGATTATGTCAAACTAAAAAGCAAAAACTCAAATCATACAAGACGCTCCAAGCAAAACACATATATGTGGTGAATAAAAATATAGCCTCAAGTAAAGTTACCGATAGATGAACACAAAAGAGGGGATGCCTTCCGGGGCATCCCCAAGCTTAGGCTCTTGGTTGTCCTTGAATATTACCTTGGGGGTGCTGTAACGCCCCGGATACAACTTTCCATATTTGTAACTCCGACTCTTGCCTTTTCCGAAGATGCGATATGAGTTTTCCCTTTGATGGTTGGGTTTTTGTCTTCCGTTTTGCATTTTGTTCATGTCATGCATTTCATATCATGTCATCCTGTGCATCGCATTTGCATTCATGTTCGTCTCATGCGTCTGAGCATTTTCCCCATTGTCCATTTCGCAATCCGACACTCCCACATGCACCGGTGCACCCCTCTTGTCTCTTTTCATGAGCGGGTGTTAAAATTTCTCGGAATGGACCGATAATTGTCAAGTGGCCTTCGTACACCACCGGTAGACCGCCTGTCAAATTTTGTTCGCCGTTTGATACTCCAACGGTTAACCGGGTAACCGCAAAGGTCTCTTGTATGTTGCAGCCCAACACCCCACCAAAACGGCCCAATAACCCATCTAAACCAACTCCATGTCCTCCATCGTCGTATCACGACCGTGTGGGCGAAAACCGCACCTCATTTGGACACTCCCACCTCCTTCTACCTATAAATATGTGATTCCCTCCGAAATTTCGCGCAGATCAAACCCTAGCATCTTCCTCGTCGCGCCGCTGGACAAAAATCCCGCGCCGGACATGTCTGCGCCGCCGTCCACGTCCAACCGGAGCTCGTCACGTGTCGCTCGCCAACGTCTCCACCGCGCGGGCCCGTGCAACCCAGATCCGACCCACCGGGCTCATCCTGCCAGCGCCGCCGCTCGCGGGCGCGCGCACACACTCCCAACCTCGCCACCACCGCCACCGGACCTCGCTGGCATTGTCGCGCCGCCACCCGCCTCTAGCTCCGCCACCCGCACGCCGCCCCACTGAGCCGCGTCGAGCCCCGCCGACCGCCGCCTCGTGCGCTCCGCCCCGCCGTCAATCTGGCGAGCCGCCGCCCGGATCCGCCGCCCCTGCGCTGTTCCCGCCGCCCCGCCACGACCTCACCTCGCCGGGTTCCTCCAGATCTGCACCGCACCGTCCCGGGACCACGTCGTCCCGCCATCCAAATGTCGTCCCCGAGCCGTACCACTCCATACCAATTCCTCCTCGTCCCGCTTTTCGCGCGGGTAATTTTCTCTAAGTCCCAAATCCTGATAATTTTTATGCTACCTTCAACATGTCACATCTCCGTGCTCGTTGCTACGAATCATGCATGTGATATGTCGAAACGTTCGTCTCGTTGAGCTCTTCCTGTTAGAAACATTTGCATGCATGTTACTGTACTTTATGATGCCTTTTTCATTGATGCAAGAGTTCTATAAAATGTTAACTGCTGGTACTTATCAGTTTATGAGGTTTTGTCATTTTTGTTGCATTTGATATGTGCATCATATGAGCATGAGGTCTACATGAGTTTTGAACTACAACATGCCATCTTTACATAGATGCTTGTCTTGTATTTTTTTGATCTATGTGGTGACTAGCACAAGCATGCAAACTAGGCTCTATGATGTTGTTGTTTTGAGGGACTTGGGATTTTGCTAAGTCTTTTTCCTGTTGTTATTTTGATGCCTTGTAAACTTGATGCTACAGTGAGATCCATGATTGTTTTGAGTGGCTTCAGTAAGGGTGTTTTGAACATGTGGTTATGATCTATCCATCCATGCCCCTGTTTACAATTATAGAGTGCCCTAGCATGTCTTGTTCTTGCTCTGCTTTTGCTATAAAATGTTCCTAGTAGAATGTTAACATGTTAATCAATTTTGCCATGGTTGTTGTTAGTGATCCATGCATCCTATGGACTTGCTCTTGCCATGGTTAGCTTCATGAACATGTCATCTTGCTATTGGTATGCTTATTTTGTCATGCAATGCTTTGGTGAGTGGCATGAGCTCGCAAAGTTGTCTTCATAAATCTGTTTATGCCATGCTCTGTTTTTCTGCTAAGTCTGAAACTGTTAATGAAACTTGCTATGTTTACATGGGTGCCATCATATCTTCTGTACCTTTTTGGCTCATGATCAGTAAGGGACTTTTGATCTATGAATTTAGTAGAATCATGCCATGCCTTTGTTTGCTATGATATTTTCCTGTAGCATGTTGGTTTCTTGCTCTAAATAGTGCTTCCTGATGTTGTTTTTGACATGTTAGTATTTTCACTAAGACTGTGAAGCTGATATCTTTTGCACTTTTGCCATGCTTGTATGAACCTGTTCTTGAGTGATTTAGCCGTAGCTCAGTGTTCATCCTTTGTCAAGCATCTCTTGTACATCACTCCCACATGCTTTTTTGCTATGTTGGAGTGCAATAGCTTAGTTTCTTGTTGCATGCTAAGTGGCATCATGCTATTAATTACAGTTTTGCACCATTCTTGTTTCGCTTGCCATTTGCAAACCGTGCATCCATTTCCGGTGATCCTTATATCGATTTCAACCAAAATCATATCATCTTTCCAGCGGAATACTTGGTTTGCCAAGTTGATGCCTTGATCATTCTTTCCCTTCCGGAGCACGCATATGCATTGCATACCACGTCTTGCATATCATGCCTTGTTTTGCATCATGTTGCTTGTGCATTGCACCGTGATTGATTATTGTTCCATTGCTTGTATTCTTGCCTTGGGTAGAGCCGGGAGATGAGTACGTGACTGAGGAACCTGTTGAGTACGTTTTCGAGGATCAAGCTTTCGACAACTCTGAGAACTTTGCAGGCAAGATGACATACTCTCAAAATCACTTCTATCTTTCCTTTCTAGTTGTCCGCTCTATTGCTATGGCGCGCTATCTACCACTCCTTATATCATGCCTCCCATATTGCCATGTCAAGCCTCTAATCCACCTTTCCTAGCAAACCGTTGTTTGGCTATGTTACCGCTTTTGCTCAGCCCCTCTTATAGCGTTGCTAGTTGCAGGTGAAGATGAAGCTTGTTCCATGTTGGAACATGGATATTGTTGGGATATCATTATTAGATCTCTTTTACTTTAATTCATCTATATACTTGGTAAAGGGTGGAAGGCTCGGCCTTATGCCTGGTGTTTTGTTCCACTCTTGTCGCCCTAGTTTCCGTCATACCAGTGTTATGTTCCTTGATTTTGCGTTCCTTAGGTGGTTGGGTGTTATGGGAACCCCTTGACAGTTCGCTTTGAATAAAACTCCTCCAACAAGGCCCAACCTTGGTTTTACATTTGCCTCACCACCACCTACTTTTTCCTTGGGAGTCGCGCTCCTGAGTGTCATCTTTATTTTAACCCCCCACCCCCCGGGCCAGTGCTTCTCTAAGTGTTGGTTCGAACTGGGCGATGTCCGGCACCCCCTGGGCAACCAGGGTCTATGCCAACCCAGCGTCTCTCCCATCTGGTGTGTCCTGAGAACAAGATATGTGCAACACCTATCGAGATTTGTCGGCACATTCGGGCGGCTTTGCTGGTCTTGTTATACCATTGTCGAAATGTCTTGTAACCGGGATTCCGAGATTGATCGGGTCTTCCCAGAAGAAGGAATATCCTTCGTTGACTGTGAGGGCTTGTGATTGGCTAAGTTGGGACACCCCTGTAGGGTTTGAACTTTCAAAAGCCGTGCCCGCGGTTATGTGGCAGATGGGAATTTGTTAATATTCGGTTGTAGAGAACTTGACAATTAACTTAATTAAAATGAATCAACCGTGTGTGTAGCCGTGATGGTGTCTTTCCGGTGGAGTCCGGAAAGTGAACATGGTCTTGTGTTATGCTTGAACGTAAGTAGTTTCAGGATCACTTCTAGCTTCTCGACCATTGCGTTGCTTCTATTCTCACTCTCATTTACGTATGATAGCCACCATATATGCTTAGTGCTTGCTGCAACTCCACCTCATTACCCTATCCTACCCATAAGCTTAAATAGTCTTGATCTCGCGGGTGTGAGATTGTTGAGTCCTCGTGACTCACAGATACTTCCAAACAGTTGCAGGTGCCAATGATACCAGTGCAGGTGACGCAACCAGGCTCAAGTGGGATCTCGATGAAGATCTTCATCATTGTTTTGTGTTTTTTCCGGTTAGTGGAGCCCAGTTGGGACGATCGGGGATCTAGCATTTGGGGTTGTCTTCCTTTATTTTGGTTCCGTAGTCAGACCTTTGATTGTACCTTGGATGATGTTTGGTTTATTTATGTATTGTGTGAAGTGGCGATTGTAAGCCAACTCTTTATCCCTCTCTTATTCAGTACATGGGATGTGTGAAGATTACCCCTCTTGCGACAAGCCTACCATGCGGCTATGCCTCTAAGTCATGCCCTGACACGTGGGAGATATAGCCGCATTGTGGGTGTTACAGGTGCATTGGGCATCCCCAAGCTTGGGCTCTTGCCACTCCTTATTGATGTAGAGTGGAACCCTAGATGGCCGATCTTTCACGAAAGGAGAAGATCCCGCAAAGAACACGAGGAACACAAGGGGAAAACACAAAGGGAAACACAAGAGAAACACTCAAACCAACTAGATCCGGTCACACATGTGCTAGATTCTCGAAACACAAAGGGAGATACACGATCCAAAGTCAACAAGGGACGATACAAGGGGTAACCGGTTCTTCTTCGTGAGGAGGTCTTGATGGGGCTGCCTAAAAGGGGGTCTTAAATCCAAGGTGGATCTTCTCCATAGAGGGGCCGCGGTCTCTGATGAGGACATCAATACCATTGTTACACCCACAGCCCCTGCTGCTATACATACTAGACCAATTACTAGAGCTCGCGCACGCCAATTGAATTATCAGGTACTTTCGTTTCTTGGTAACGATTCTAATGTTCATGAGAATATGATGCTGCCTAAATTGGATACATTTGTCTTGCTTACAAATGAAGGGCCTAGCTTGGACAAGAAAGATGAACCTTGGAACAAGTTCAAGCGTGGAGATGATGGCATGCGCAAGGGGATCCAGAATGGAGTTACAAGTGATGATTTCAGGAATTTGAAGCCACCATAAGGAGTGCATGAAGCCTTGGACGAAATATACAAGATACCACTTCATAAATTTCGTCCAGAGGCTATTTTAGGTGCTGTGTCACCTTATTATTGGGCCAGGCCCATGTATTTTCGAAATACTTAAGTATAGGCTGTTTTTAGAGTCCGTATGTGTGGGGAAACAAGAGTTAGGGTTGGTTTAGGACCCCTCCTCCAAGGGCCACGAAATTCCCCCCTCTTCCTCCATATATACAGCCCTTAGGGCGTCGTTTAGACTTTGGGTTTTGTTTAGATTAAAAGCCCGCCATAGCTGCAACTTCGCATACTTCGTTTGTGTCCAACGACCAGACCAAGACGTCACAGAACCCCACCTTGATCAATAAAGCTTTCATCATATATTCGCAATATCCAGATTCCAATCCCAGTTTCTTGCTTGTTCTTCGTTAGCTCGCAGGAGACAGGCCCTCGTGGTCAGGTTGATCGTGCTCTGGCGTGGTCAATAACCCCTCGGAGTTGGCTTAGCGATTGCAGTTTTTCGTAGTTTAGATCGAGTATGTCCTTCGTACCTATAGTCCATGAAAAAGCCAAAAAAATTAGGGTTAGTTCATCCTATCCGAACCAATCTGAGCCTTTGCATAATCTTTTCTGTATTTGCTTTGTTGAATTTGCGGTTGCATTGTCGTGTCAAGTTGCTGGTCTAAGCGTCTAATCATTTAGAGTTTTGAGTTCTGTTCACAGGTTGTCACGTCGCCGCTGCCATATATCACCAGCGCATCATCATCATCGCTGCTGCCATATACCACCACCACACCAACTTCATCGTCGCTGCCATATTCACCACCAATCCGAGTCCATATGCGCCACCACATATCCGCCGCCATCATGCCAATCCGAGTCCACCTGCAACATATATCCGCCACCAGCCCGATTTCCACCGGATTCATCGCCGCCACCAGTCCAAGATTCCACCAGATTCATCTCCGCCACCAGTCCTAGTCCGAGTCCAGTAATTGTTGCATTGTTTTCGATTTCCGATCATGCGATACTTTGAGTCGTGAAAGAATAGGACTCCTGAGATTCTGTGCTACCCGCAGAAGAAAAATAGTTCCAAACTCAAAAAAAACTAAGTCTGGAAAATTCTGGCTAGGCAGTTTTTAGACCATTTGTTGACTTTTTCGAAAAAAATTGTTGTGGAGCAAAAAAACATTAGGAGGAAAAAAAAGTGAAAAAAAATTCAAAGCGTGCTCCTCCCTTGTTTACGTGCAGCGCCGTGATTTTGTTAGTGTTCTAGGCTCGCGTCTCTAGCACGGTGTAGCCTAGGACCAGCACAGTACCATCATTGAGCGTTTATTCAACTTTGCATCTCTGAATTGATTATTGCTGAACCTTTTTGCTACCATATTATAAGCCTTCCCAGCTCCACATAGATCTACGTCGTGCGTTCGACTCTCCCTGGTAATCGCTCTATCCAAGCTTTGAGAGTTTTGGCTACGACGGTTGTCGATCACCGCCTGGTGCTGGGTAAGAACTAGTAAGAATTTGAGATTTGCTTGACGGATTTGTGACATCCACCACCACCTCTTGTTAGTAGTCTGTAGGATCATATTCTTGTGTGTTTCTATTGCTGCTAACCATGGCAGGATCACAAGCCGATGAGACTGACTGGGAGAACATGACGAATAAGGAGTTGCATGATAAATTTCAGCAAATGATGAGTGGACAGGTGCAAGATGTGCTAAACAGATTTGAAGAGGCCATGGAGATGATAGATGGCATGGAGAAAACGTTCGAAACAAAGCTCGATAACAAGTTCAATGAATTGCTCGCGCGTCTTCCACCACCACCACCGGCTATCCCTAACGCACCTCTACAACAACAACAACAACAACAACAACAACAACAACAACAACAACGTCGCTTTCCAAATCAAGTGGGACGAGCACAGCGCGTTCCCATTGACCCTGGATAGAATTCTGGTGCCACTATTGATGCTTCTGCCGCTCTTGCTGCTACTGCAGAGGTGGAGGACCATTACGAGGATGAGGTTGACCAAAATCAGAACTACGTGCAACCACCAGCACCACCACCACTAGGTCATCCTCATGCATATCATCGTAACGGTAGGGCTACACCACCACCTGAGGTACATGACCATCTTCCTAAACTAAAATTGAATATTTCACCATTTGAGGGTAGATATGTTCCTGATATATATCTTACTTGGGAGTTAGAAATTGAACAACGATTTACGTGTTTACAATATCCTGAGGAGAGACGTGTTCCTGCTGCTGTTTGTGCTTTCACTAGCTTTGCATGTGTTTGGTGGTCTGAACATTGTAGATTATATCCTATTCCAACTACTTGGGCTGCTTTGAAAACTGCTATGCGTACTCGTTCAAAAATTGCAGCGTTTAAGACAAGGAAAAAATTCTATAGAAGAATATTATCAGGAATTACAAACTGGCATGATTAGATGTGGTATTGTTGAGGAGAATGAAGCTATGCTTGCACATTTTATGGGAGGATTGAATAGAGAGATTCAGACGATTCTAGAGTATAAGGAGTATACTAATATCACTCGTTTATTCCATCTTGCTTGTAAAGCTGAACGTGAAGTGCAGGATCGACATGCATTGGCGCGAACTAACTTTTCTGCAGGTCGATCTTCATCATGGAAACCACGTGCATCCTCTACTCCCACTCCACTAGCACCTCCATCAGGTGCCACCTCCAGCCGTGATACAAGAAAGCAGGCTCAGCAACCACTATCTGCCAAGAGCACACCTGCCAGACCTGCGAAGAGCTCTTCTTCATCCATGGCATCAACAGGGCACACAAGTGATATTATTTGTCGTCGTTGTAAGGGAAGAGGACATTTTGCGAGAGAATGCCAATCTCAGCGTGTGATGATTGCTACTGAGGACGGTGGGTATGAGTCTGCTAGTGACTATGATGAGGAGACTTTGGCCCTTATTACACGTGAAGAACACGGTGGAGATGATTCTAATCATGAGACGCAATACATGGCTCCTGAAGATGCTGACAGGTATGAATGTTTAGTTGCTCAATGTGTTTTGAGTGTGCAGGTCACACAAGCTGAGCAAAATCAGAGGCATAATTTGTTCCATACAAAGGGAGTTGTGAAGGAACGTTATGTTCGTGTCATCATAGATGGAGGGAGCTGCAATAACTTGGCTAGCATGGAGATGGTGGAGAAGCTATCTCTCACCACAAGACCACATCCACATCCTTACTACATCCAATGGTTCAACAACAGTGGCAAGGTTAAGGTAACACGTACTGTTCGTGTGCATTTTAGTATCTCTACATATGCTGATTATGTTGATTGTGATGTGGTACCTATGCAAGCATGTTCCTTATTACTTGGTAGACCATGGCAATTTGATAAAAATTCTGTACACCATGGTAGAAACAATCAGTATACTCTTGGTCATAAGGATAAAAATATTACTTTGCTTCCTATGACTCCTGATTCCATTTTGAAAGATGATATTAATAGAGCTAATAAAGCAAAACAGGAGAAAAATAAAGGTGAAAATCAGATTGTGGCAAAAGAATTTGAGCAACAAATGCAGCCTAATAGTAAACCATCTAGTGTTGCTTCTGAAATTAAATTGAAAAGTGCATGTTTAATTGCCACCAAATTTGATATTGATGATTTAGATTTTAGCAAATCTGTTTGCTATGCTTTCGTGTGCAAAGAGGCATTATTTTCATTCGAGGACGTGCCTTCCTCTTTGCCTCCTGCTGTCACTAACATTTTGCAGGAGTTCGTTGACGTCTTTCCACAAGACGTGCCACCGGGATTACCACCTATTCGAGGGATTGAGCATCAAATTGACTTAATTCCCGGTGCATCGTTATCCAACCATGCACCATACCGTACCAATCACGAGGAGACGAAGGAGATTATGCGTCAAGTACAAGAACTGCTCGACAAAGGTTATATACGCGAATCCCTTAGTCCTTGTGTTGTTCCTATCATTTTAGTGCCTAAAAAGGATGGTACGTCACGTATGTGCGTTGATTGTAGAGGCATTAACAATATTACTATTCGTTATCGTCATCCTATTCCTAGTCTAGATGATATGCTTGATGAATTGAGTGGCTCTACAATATTCTCCAAAGTTGATTTGCATAGTGGATACCATCAAATTCATATGAAATTGGGAGATGAATGGAAAACAACATTTAAAACTAAGTTTGGATTATATGATGGTTAGTCATGCCTTTTGGGTTAACTAATGCACCTTGTACTTTCATGAGGTTAATGAACGAAGTTTTATGTGCTTTCATCGGACGATTTGTGGTAGTTTACTTTGATGACATATTGATTTATAGCAAATCTTTGGAGGAGCATTTGGAACATTTACGTGCTGTTTTTATTGCTCTAAGTGATGCACGTTTGTTTGGTAACCTTGGAAAGTGCACCTTTTGCACCAACCGAGTATCTTTTCTTGGCTATGTTGTTACTCCACAGGGAATTGAAGTTGATAAAGCCAAGATTGAAGCTATTGAGAGTTGGCCGCAGCCCAAAACGGTCACACAAGTGAGAAGTTTCCTTGGCCTCGCTGGTTTCTATAGGTGTTTTGTGAGAGATTTCAGCACCATTGTTGCACCTCTCAACGAGCTTACAAAGAAGGATGTGCCTTTTGTTTGAGGTACCGCACAGGAAGAAGCCTTCACGGTATTGAAAGATAAGTTGACACATGCTCCTTTACTCCAACTTCCTGATTTTAATAAGACTTTTGAGCTTGAATGTGATGCTAGTGGAATTGGATTAGGAGGTGTGTTATTACAAGATGGCAAACCTGTTGCATACTTTTCTGAAAAATTGAGTGGGCCTAGTCTGAACTATTCTACTTATGACAAAGAATTATATGCTCTTGTTCGGACCTTAGAAACATGGCAACATTATTTATGGCCCGAGGAATTTGTTATACATTTTGATCATGAATCTTTGAAACACATTAAAAGTCAAGCAAAACTGAACCGTAGACATGCTAAATGGGTTGAATTCATTGAGACTTTTCCTTATGTCATTAAACACAAGAAGAGTAAAGAAAATATTATTGCTGATGCATTGTCTCGTCGTTATACTATGCTTTCACAACTTGACTTCAAAATATTTGGTTTGGAGACCATCAAAGATCAATATGTGCATGATGCTGAATTTAAAGATGTATTGCAGAATTGTAAGGAAGGGAGAACTTGGAACAAGTTCGTTCTTAACGATGGATTTGTGTTTCGTGCTAACAAGCTATGCATTCCAGCTAGCTCTGTTCGTCTTTTGTTGTTGCAGGAGGCGCATGGAGGAGAATTAATGGGACACTTTGGCGTCAAGAAGACGGAGGATATACTTTCTACACATTTCTTTTGTCCAAAGATGAGACGGGATGTTGAGCGTTTTGTTGCTCGCTGCACTACATGTCAAAAAGCTAAGTCACGACCCCATCCTCATGGTTTATATATGCCTTTGCCTATACCTAGTGTTCCTTGGGAGGATATATCTATGGACTTTGTTTTAGGTTTACCTCGAACAAAGAAGGGGAGGGATAGCATATTTGTTGTCGTGGATAGGTTTTCGAAAATGGCACACTTTATACCATGTCATAAAAGCGATGATGTTGTTAATGTTGCTGATTTTTTATTTCGTGAAATTATTCTCTTGCATGGTGTGCCAAATACTATTGTTTCAGATCGTGATACTAAATTTCTTAGCCACTTTTGGAGATATTTATGGGCTAAGTTGGGGACTAAACTGCTTTTTAGTACTACTTGTCACCCCCAAACTGATGGACAAACTGAAGTAGCCAATAGAACATTGTCTACTATGCTTAGGGTTGTTTTGAAGAATAACAAGAAAATGTGGGAAGAATGCTTGCCTCATATTGAATTTTCTTATAATTGTTCATTGCATTCTACTACTAAGATGTGCCCTTTCTAAATTGTGTATGGTTTCCTACCTCGTGCACCTATTGATTTGTTGCCTCTTCCATCTTCGGAGAAGGTTAATTTTGATGCTAAAGAACTTGCTGAATTGATTTTAAAAATACATGAGTTAACTAAGGAAAACATTGAGTGTATGGATGCTAAATATAAACTTGCTGGAGATAAGGGTAGAAAACATGTTGTGTTTGCACCTGGAGATCTTGTTTGGTTACATTTGCGTAAGGATAGATTTCCTAATATGCGCAAATAAAAGCTAATGCCACATGCTGATGGTCCTTTTAAGGTGTTAGAGAAAATAAATGATAATGCATATAAACTTGAGCTGCCTGCAGATTTTGGGGTTAGTCCCACTTTTAACATTGCAGATTTGAAGCCTTATTTGGGTGAGGACAATGAACTTTCGTCGAGGACGCTTCATTTCAATAAGGGGAGGATGATGAGGACATTAATACCATTGTTACACCCACAGCCCCTGCTGCTATACATACTGGACCAATTACTAGAGCTCGCGCACGCCAATTGAATTATCAGGTACTTTCGTTTCTTCGTAACGATTCTAATGTTCATGAGAATATGATGCTGCCTAAATTGGATACATTTGTCTTGCTTACAAATGAAGGGCCTAGCTTGGACAAGAAATATGAACCTTGGAACAAGTTCAAGCGTGGAGATGATGGCATGCGCAAGGGGATCCAGAACGGAGTTACAAGTGATGATTTTAGGACTTTGAAGCCACCATAAGGAGTGCATGAAGCCTTGGACGAAATATACAAGATACCACTTCATAGATTTCGTCTAGAGGCTATTTTAGGTGTTCCGTCACCTTATTATTGGGCCAGGCCCATGTATTATCGAAATACTTAAGTATAGGCTGTTTTTAGAGTCCGTATGTGTGGATAAACAAGAGTTAGGGTTGGTTTCGGACCCCTCCTCCAAGGGCCACAAAGTTACCCCCTCTTCCTCCATATATACAGCCCTTAGGGCGTCATTTAGACTTTGGGTTTTTTTAGATTAAAAGTTTGCCATAGCTGTAACTTCGCGTACTTCGCTTGTGTCCAACGGCTAGACCAAGACGTCACAGAACCCCACCTTGATCAATAAAGCTTTCATCTTATATTCGCAATATCCAGATTGCAATCTTAGTTTCTTGCTTGTTCTTCGTTTGCTCGCAGGAAACAGGCCCTCGTGGTCAGGTTGATCGTGCTCCGGCGCGGTCAATAACCCCTCGGAGTTGGTTTAGCGATTGCTAAGGTGCGACGTCCTCGCACGTTCGTAGTCGGATCGTCAAAATCGACTTCCTCTAAAATGATAGCCACAATCTCATCGAAAGACGGGACACCTTTGCCTCTATCAGTCACTCTCAAGGAGTAGACCTGATATGGATGAGCGAGGCTTTATCTCTCAAATGAGCTATCACAACGCTAATCCTAAAATGTAGGTAGGAGAAGAGTATATATAGTCTAGGTGGGCGAAGGGGTACACGGGCCTCTGGGCCTTACACTATGCGCAGACAGGGGAGGCCGGACATCCGGGCTACGGGCCGGATGTCCGGGCTGGAGAGGCCGGATATTCGGGCTGGCGGGGGCGGTCTTGCTGCCTTCAGGATCGTGGGTGTCCGGTCCGGGCTGGTGGCTGGATTTCCGGGTCGGGGCCGGATGTCCGGGCCAGTCGCCGGATGTCCGGGCCCTGTAGACTTGGCCACTGGTCCGTTGCTGCAGGTGACACCTCCAAGGGCCGGATGTCCGGGGTCCTGGCCGGATGTTCGGGTCCTGTGGGCTGTTCTTGGCTCCTTCCATTTGATCTCTTCATCCGTGGACTCGGGGACTTGTTCATCTTCACGTGCATCTTCGGGAGGGTCCTCTTGGTACCTGATCATGCACAACATCTCGGATTTAGATAGTAGCCATGTCTCGAGAGGATCATGCGTAATATCACTAAGGTAAGAAGTCACCTCGGTCTCGAGAGCTCTAGCTCTAGCTCGTGTCATAGGTCCTCTTGGCTCTTGATGAGACGATGGTAGTTCCATGGGGATGACCATAGGATGCTCTGCATCATCTCCCCTCCCTTGGGGAAGACCCTACCTTGGATCGAAATCCTCATCACCATGGTAGGGTGAGAGATCTTTGATGTTGAAGATGTCGCTCACTGAGTACTTGTCGCGTGGAATGTCGATCTTGTAGGCGTTGTTGTTGTAGCGTTCAAGCACCTTGAAGGGTCCATCCGCTCGTGGTCGAAGTTTGGACTTGCGTTTGTGGGGAAAGCGGTCCTTGCGAAGGTGTAGCCACACAAGATCTCCAATGTTGAACACCATGGGGTGTTTGTTGATGTTGAGCTTGGTCACAAGTCATTGTACTTGGTGCTTGACGGTGAGCCTTGTGTCCTCATGCACCTTCTTTGATGAGGACATCAATACCATTGTTACACCCACAACCCATGCTGCTATACATACTGGACCAATTACTAGAACTCGCGCACGCCAATTGAATTATCAGGTACTTTCGTTTCTTGGTAACGATTCTAATGTTAATCAGAATATGATGCTACCTAAATTGGATACATTTGTTTTGCTTACAAATGAAGGGCCTAGCTTGGACAAGAAAGATGAACATTGGAGCAAGATCAAGCATGGGGATGAAGGCATGCGCAAGGGGAACAAGAATGGAGTTACAAGTGCTCATTTCAGGACTTTGAAGCCACCATAATGAGTGCATGAAGCCTTGGATGAAATATACAAGAGGCCACTTCATAAATTTCGTCCAGAGGCTATTATAGGTGCTACGTCACCTTATTATTGGGCCAGGCCCATGTAATTTGGAAATACTTAAGTATAGGCTGTTTTTAGAGTCCGTATATGTGGGGAAACAAGAGATAGGGTTGGTTTTGGACCCCTTCCCCAAGGGCCACGAAATTCCGCCCCTCTTCCTCCATATATACAGCCCTTGGGCGTCATTTAGACTTCAGGTTTTGTTTAGAGAAAAGTTCACCATAGCTACAACTTCGCGTACTTCGTTTGTGTTCAACGACCAGACAAAGGCATCACAGAACCCCACCTTGATCAATAAAGCTTTCCTCTTATATTCGCAATATCCAGATTGCAATCTTAGTTTCTTGCTTGTTCTTTGTTTGTCTGCAGGAAATAGACCTTCGTGGTCAGGTTGATCGTGCTCCGGCGTGGTCAATAACCTCTCGGACTTGGTTTAGCGATTGCTAAGGCGCGACGTCCTCGCGTGTTCGTAGTCGGATCGTCAAAGTCGACTTCCTACAAAACGATAGCCACCATCTCATCAAAAGACGGGACACCTTTGCCTCTATCATTCTTGAGATGGTTCACATGTGCACTTGCGTCCATATTGATGCGCTCTTGTAGTGGTAGAGGGAGAATGTCCACAGGGGACAAGGGGTTGAATCCGTAGATGACCTCGAAGGGAGACTTGCCGGTAGTTGAGTGCTTTGCGTGGTTGCATGGTCGCGGAACATCTTGGACCAATAATAGTTCTTGGAGAGCGTAGCGAATGTGTTCTCGCGTCCAAAATGTCCCATTAGTCCTCCTCCATGAGATTGCTGCAGAAGCAATAAACGAAGAGAAGACTCGGGGATGCAAAGTTTGTTAGCTCCCATAAGATATCCATCTTTGATGTAATAGCGTTCCCAAGATGTATGCGCCAAACATTTGGCATAAGGAATAGCAGAAGTGGGATCATGCTCATACAAGTCTTTTATGTGCTCAAAGCCAATGACATCCAATTCAAGTTGAGTAACAAGCATGCATATGCGGGAAAGACCGTCCGCCACAACATTTTCCTTACCTTTAATATACTTGATGATATAAGGAAATGACTCAATGAATTCACTCCATTTAGCATGACGCTTGTTCAACTTAGTTTGACCCTTAAGGTATTTAAGCGTTTCATGATCGGTATGAATGATAAATTCATGAGGGCGAAGATAATGTTCCCATTCGTGCAAAACTCGCACTAAAGCATATAACTCTTTGTCATAGATGGGGTAATTGAGTTGCGCTCCGGAAAGTTTCCCACTAAAATAGGCTATGGGGCGCTTCTCTTGCGTTAACACACCTCCTATGCCATTACCACTAGCATCACAATGAATCTCAAAGGGTTTGTCTAAGTTAGGTAATGCAAGCACGGGAGCATGAGTAAGCAAATTCTTAATCTCATTGAATGTGTTATCTTAGGATGGTCCCCAAACAAAAGGCGCATTTTATGCAAGTTGGTTGGTTGTGGCCAAGTTTTAATAGCATAGATCTTAGAGTCATCAACATGAACACCCTTAGAGGAAACAATAGAACCCAAGAAAACGAGCTTATCAACGCCAAAAAGGCACTTTTCCATGTTAGCATAGAGACGCTCTTTTCGAAGAGTTTGTAAAATGGTTCGAACATGGGTGACATGATCTTTAAGAGATTTTCTATAAACAAGGATATCGTCGAAGTAGACCACAACAAACTCACCAATGTAAGGGCGGAACACATAATTCATAAGATGCATGAAAGTACCCGGTGCTTCCGATAAACCCATAGGCATGACAAACCACTCATACAAACCAAACCTTGTTTTGAAAGCGGTCTTCCATTCATCACCCTCTTGTATGCGGATTTGATAGTAACCACTTTTAAGATCAATTTTGGAAAAAATAGTGGCACCACTAAGTTCATCAAGCATATCATCAAGGCGTGGAATGGGATACCTATAGCAAACGGTGATAGCATTGATAGGTCTACAATCAGAACACATGTGAAAGCTACCGTCTCATTTTGGCACAAGAATGACCGGAACGGCACAAGGACTCAAACTTTCATGCACATGTCCATGGTCTATGAGATTCTTTACTTGCCTTTGTATTTCTTTGGTTTCTTCGGGGTTGACGCTGTAGGGAGCTTTGTTCGGAAGAGGTGCTCCGGGGATGAGGTTGATGCGGTGCTCGATGCCTCGTAGTGGAGGTAGTCCCGGAGGTAGCTCGTCGGGGAAAACATCTTGGAATTCCTGCAAAAGAGAAGACAACACTAAAGGTAGAGTGTGAGAGGTGTTGCTTTTGGTGCATCGTCCTTGCACAAAAGGACATAGTGTAGGACACTGGATGGGTTCTCACACACTCCTCTCATCTCACTTTTGGTGGCAAATAGAACTAAGATCTTCTTTTCGCTCATCGTGGAGGCACTCAATTTGGGCTTGTGGCGCTCACTCTCTTTTTGGTGGTTCGCTCTCTCACTATTCTCTCCACGATGGGTGGCTTGCTTGTCGGCGATCACTTGGCTTGGAGACATAGGGCGAAGTACATACTCCTTTCCTTTAATCTTGAAGATGTAGTGGTCCGTTCGGCCATTGTGGATGACACCTCTATCAAATTGCCATGGTCGGCCAAGAAGAAGGTGGCAAACGGCCATTGCAACGACATCGCACTCCAAAGTGTCTTCATAAGCTCCGATTTTGAAGGAGACTTGTACTCGACGCTCGACTTGAATAGTGCCGGAGTCACTTAGCCATTCAACTTTGTAGGGATATGGGTGCTTCGTCTTGGGAAATTGGAGCTTGGAACAAAGTTCTTCACTTGCTAAGTTTTGACAACTCCCTCCATCGATGATGACCTTGACGGACCTTCCATTGATGCCGGCCTTGGTATGGAATATGTGGCATCTTTGGTCTTCTTCTTGGTGATGTTGAAGGGACAAGACCTTGGAGAAAGCAAGAGCGGGGCTTGAATCTTCATCACAAAAGACTTGTTCCTCTTCATCGTTCACTTGCCAGTGCATGGCGACTTTCTCAAGTGCTTCCGTTTCTCCTTCCCTCATGGAGTCGTATGTACCATCATCGTTGAGGATCATGGTCCGCTTGTTGGTACACTCAAAGGACTTGTGGCCTCGGCCTCCGCGTGTGAAGCATTTGAAGGAACTTGTCTTGACGGTCTCATCAGTTGGGGTAGATGATGATGAAGCTCTCGGCTTGAAGTTGCTCGTTGTAGTAGGATGACTTGAGGTTGTCGAAGCTTTCTTGTAACTCGACTTGTCGACGTTGCTTGTAGAAGGCTTGGTTGAGGTAAACGGTGTTGGAGTCGTTGAAGCTTGGGTGTTGGAGAAACCATATGACTTGGATGAGAACTTGGCATACTTGAAGTCATCTTGTACTTGACGTTCCGCTTTGGTAGCTTGATGCACTAGCTCGATGAGGTTCGAGTATGGTTGGAAGTCGGTGACCTTCTTGATTGGATGATTGAGTCCATTCAAGAAACATGCCATAGTTTGTTCATCATCTTCCGTGACATTGGCTCGTATCATTGCAATCTCCATTTCCTTGTAGTACTCTTCAACGCTCTTGGTTCCTTGCTTGAGTAGTTGGAGTTTCTTGAAGAGGTCGCGGTTGTAGTAGGTAGGAATGAAGTGTGCTCTCATGACATCCTTCATTTGCGTCCAAGTAGTGATAGGTGGTTGACCTTTTGCCTCTCCGCGCTCAATGACTTGTTCCCACAAAATGAGGACATAGTCTTGGAACTCAAGGGATGCCATCGCGGTCTTCTTCTCTTCTTCATAGTTGTGCGAGCGGAAGATTTTGTCGACCTTCATTGCCCATGAAAGGTACTCTTCGGGATCATTGCTTCCATTGAACTTGGGCATGGTGAACTTTAGCTTGCCGTAGCATTGCTCTTCATTGTGTTCGGGTCGGGGATGATGATGTCCTTGACGAGGAGGATCATCTCTCACAACTTGCTCTTGCCGTGGAGGATTTCCATTGTCTTCTTGCTCTTGTTGAACTTGATGTTCTTGGCGAGCTTGTGGAGGAACTTGTCGACCTTGACGTTGCACACGAGCTTGATATAATCGTTCTTGAACTTCTTCGCGAAGTGCTTCTTGATGTTCACGAGCTTGTAGGCCTCGGTTGGCTATGGCTCGACTTGATTATCGGAGGGCTTGTTGCGCCTCAAGTGCTTGAGCTTCTCGCAATTGTTGCTCTTGACGTTGTGCCTCGGCATCTTGTGCTTCTTGGTGAAGTCGCGCTCGCTCTTCCTATTCGTGTTAGCGTTGTCATTGCCGTTCTCGTGCTTGCCCAAATGTAGCTTCGTTTTGACGATGTCATTGTTCTTGAGAGTTGTTGTCGTGTAGAGGGTTGTGGCTGGTTTGACGGTCTTGGCGCGCGGCATGACGAAGAGTATTAGATGTCGGTGTACTTGAGCCGAAGATGGTGTAGTCGGAGTGTCGACTTGAGCGGCCCCGTCTTGATGAGGACAAAGTCGAAGAAGAGCGGTTGAGCAACAAAGCACGGATCTCGTCCACTCTTGCATCGTTCTCTTGCTTGTGTTCATCAAGCTTCTGATCGAAGCAATCTCTTGTGCGTTGCTCGGAGAGTCGCAAGTCGGTAGCAATGTTGTCTATGCGTTCACTCATTGCTTGTTGCTCTTGATGCAAAGCACGTTGTGCACCAAAGAGGTGACTCTTTGTGATGTAGGAGTTCATGTCGTCGTCTTGCCCGATGAAGAGTGGGTTGGTAGAAGTACTTGGCCTATCCATCATTCCAGACAAATATGTGAATGGTAGAAAGATAAGAACGTATACCAAATGTACCTCGACCGATGTTGAATATGGATCAAATATCACTCCAATGTGGAACAAGGAAATAGCACAATTGGTACCAATTCTTGTCAGTTTCTCACACCTACACAAGTAAAAGCTTTTGGTGGAGCTTGGTTAGGATGGTGGCACAAAATTTGATGCAATTGTTAGTGAGCTTCAATAATGTTGGGAAAGATTCGCAAGTTTGCAATGCAACAAGTAGACCAAGCAAAATATGGTACACGAAAACACACACGCAAAGAGATAAGTTGGGTCGTGCAACCAAGGATGAGCCAAAATGTGGAATCCATGAAAATGCTCTTGTTGCACAACACTAGAGAGACGCTAGCACGATTGCACAATAGGCGGATACGAAGACTTGTGCACAACCTACTAAGCAAAAATGCAACGACTTCTATCCCAAGTATGCTTTATGTTTGGTTTTCCGATGATATGATCCAAGATGATCTAGTATGACAATCTTAATGTTGTATGATGCTATGGTTCTTGCTTAAAAGCTCTTTGCTTATATTTCCCTTTTTCTTAAAAGCCTGTTTGGCTCTTTGTTGTTTGAGCTCTTTTCTCATGCAATGCTTCACGAACCAAGATAGCAATTGTGTATGGGATGACAATCTTGTGACACAAGAGATGATACCAAGATATGCACCAATGATATATGTATGCTATGGGAAGTATGATCACTAATGTGCACAAGTCACGTTGCCGGCAATACTCAAAGGCTAGTCTTGATGGTTAAGTGAAGCAAAAGAGTAAGGCTGATGAGGACATCAATAGCATTGTTACACCCACAACCCCTGCTGCTATACATATTGGACAAACTACTAGAGCTAGCGCACGCCAATTAAATTATCAGGTACTTTCATTTCTTGGTAATGATTCTAATGTTCATGAGAATATGATGTTGCCTAAATTGGATACATTTGTTTTGCTTACAAATGAAGGGCCTGGCATGGATAAGAGGGATGAACACTGGAGCAAGACCAGGCATGAAGATGATGGCACGCACAAGGGGAACAAGAACGGAGTTGCAAGTGATGATTTCAGGACTTTGAAGCCACCATTAGGAGGGCATGAAGCCTTGGACAAAATATACAAGATACCACTTCATAAATTTCATCTAGAGGCTATTCTAGGTGATGCATCACCTTATTATTGGGCCAGGCCCATGTAATTTCGAAATACTTAAATGTAGTTTGTTTTTAGAGTCCATATGTGTGGGGAAACAAGAGTTAGGGTTGGTTTCAGACCCCTCCTCCAAGGGCCACGAAATCCCCCCCCCCTCTTCCTCCATATATACAACCCTTAGGGCGTCATTTAGACTTTGGGTTTTGTTTAGATTAAAGTTCGCCATAGCTGCAACTTCACATACTTCGTTTGTGTTCAACGACCAGACAAAGGCGTCACAGAACCCCGCCTTTATCAATAAAGCTTTCCTCTTATATTTTCAATATCCAGATTGCAATCTTAGTTTCTTGCTTGTTCTTCGATTGCCTATAGGAAAAAGACCTTTGTGGTCAGGTTGATCGTGCTCCCGCGTGGTCAATAACCTCTCGGAGTTGGTTTAGTGATTGCTAAGGCGCGACGTCCTTGCACGTTTGTAGTCGGATCGTCAAAGTCGACTTCCTCCAAAACGATAGCCACCATCTCATCGAAAGATGGGACACCTTTGCCTCTATCAAAGGCTATGATGGCTGTCAGTGTATTGGCAAGAATGGTGTATCACTATACCAAGATGAGGTTACCATTCCTTGCTTACGGTATGGTGTGAAAATGGTGGAGTGGTCGTTGTCGATGACGCATCCTGGCGAAGATGAGTGGCGGTGATGTTGATGTCGAACCGTACCTAAATAGCCGGAACACAATAGGACACGGAACTGCAACTCAAATTCTCAAAGCAAAACATGACAAAATTGTCGAAGTTGGTAGTGGTAAGAGATGGTGGTGTATGTGGTATATGGTGGTGCTATGCGGAAGTGGTGGTGGTATGCGGAAGTGTATGTGGGCGCCGGAACCAAATTTGGCAAAATTTGGACGGAAAACTAGGCGGTGGAATGGGAGTGATGCTGCCAGGGGCCGGATGTCCGGGCTTGAAGGCTGGATGTCTGGGGTGGCTGGATGTCCGGTCTCTGGATCCTTGGACGAACTCCGCATGGAAGGTGGCAAATCGGGGCAAAATTCGGAGGAATTTGTGGATGGAAACTAGGGAAAAGATGATGGAAAGCTAGATCTACCTGCAACACATGAAATCCGCGGATCAAATCCAACAAAACTTCATCACACCAACAAATCACAAAAAACATTGGTGGGGGGGGGCTATTTTTGTGGGGAATTTTCGAATTAGGGACAAAATCAACAAAACAAGGCTAGAAAACACAACGGGGAGACTCCGAAATCGTGATCAACGTGGCTCTGATACCAAGATGATGTAGGATGGAACCCTAGATGGCTGATCTTTCATGAAAGGAGCGGATCCCGCGAAGAACACGAGGAACACGATGGGAAAACACAAAGGGAAACACAAGAGAAACACTCAAACCAACTAGATCCGGTCACACATGTGCTAGATTCTCGAAACACAAAGGGAGATACACGATCCAAAGTCAACAAGGGACAATACAAGGGGTAACCAGTTCTTCTCCGTGAGGAGGTCTTGATGGGGCCGCCCAAAAGGGGGTCTTGAATCCAAGGTGGATCTTCTCCGTAGAGGGGCCACGGTCTCTCTGAAGGAGTAGATCCGATATGGATGAGCGAGGCTCTATCTCTCAAATGAGCTATCATAACTCTAACCCTAAAACATAGGTAGGAGAAGAGTATATATAGTCTAGGTGGGCGAAGGGGTACACAGGCCTCGGGCCCTTACACTGTGCGCAGACAGGGGAGGCCGGACGTCCGTGCTACGGGCCCGATGTGCAAGCGTTCACGGAGAGCCGGATGTCTGGGCTGGCGTAGGCGGTCCTGCTGCCTTCTGGATCGGGGGTGACCGGATTTCTGGGCTGGTGGCCAGATTTCCGGGTCGGGGCGGATGTCCGGGCCAGTCACCGGATGTCCGGGCCTTGTAGACTTGGCCGTTGGTCCGTTGCTGGAGGTGACACTTCCAGGGGCCAGACGTCCGGGGTCCTGGCCGGATGTTCGGGTCCTGGGGGCTGTTCTTGGCTCCATCCATTGCATCTCTTCATCCTCGACTTGGGGACTTGTTCATCTTCACGTGCATCTTCATGAGGGTCCTCTTGGTACCTGATCATGCACAACATCTCGGATTTAGGTAGTAGCCATGTCTCGAGAGGATCATATGTAATATCACTAAGGAAAGAAGTCACCTCGGTCTCGAGAGCTCTAGCTCTAGCTCGTGTCATAGGTCCTCTTGGCTCTTGATGAGACGATGGTAGTTTGATGGGTATAACCGTAGGATGCTCCGCATCACTTATTCCATAGTCCATCAAATCCTTACCCAAAACTTGAAAACTTCACAACACAAAACTCAACAGAAAGTCTCATAAGCTCCGTTAGTATAAGAAAATAAATCACTGCTTTTTGTACTGTAGTGAACTCATTCTTTATTTATATTGGTGTAATATCAACTGTATTCCAACTTTTCCATGCTTCATACCCTCCAATACTAGCCACTGATTCATCAAAATAAGCAGACAACACATAAAAAACAGAATCTGTCAAAATATAGCCTCAATCTGGCTATTTCGAAGACTTCTGTAATTCCAAAAATTCTCAAAAATTAGGACAACCTAAGCAATTTATTTATTAATCTTCTGCAAAAGAATCAATATTTTATCACGCTTCTGTTAAAAATGAGAATTTTTTCCTGAGCGCAAAAGTTTCTATTTTCCAGCAAGATCAAATTAACTATCACCATAAGCCATTCCAAAGGTCATACTTGGCACAAACCCTGATGAAAACACAAAACCACATCTAACCAGAGGCTAGATAAATTATTTATTGCAAAACGGAACCTAAAAAGCAAAAACAAAAATAAAATTGGGTTGCCTCCCAACGCCCTTAGCTAGGCATAACACACAAATAGATCTAAGTATTATCGTCCCCTCTTTTGGGAAACAAAGAGAAAATTTCTTATCCATGGCATTTATCTTTCTATCCTGTGAAAGCACCTGGCAATTAATAGTAGAAGAAAGATTAAGCACATTATGAAAATTTGCATCTAAACTAGCCTTCATCTCTTTGATTATTTAATTTTCATAGAAACACATAATAGCAGTTGATTATACATTTTCTCCCTTGGGTGCCCAAATATGGTTTCCATCTTCTCATAAGTGTCAATGGCATCCCCTCCAAGAAAACCATTTTCAAATATAGAATCCAAAACTTGCTTAAAAGAATGGGGTAGGCAAATATAACAACTTTTTATGTATATCTCAATCTGATATTGGGGCACATGGCTAGCTCGAATCCTCAACAGCCTATCCCAAGCATCTTTCAAAGTTTCATCAAGCAAATAACGAAAAATTCCAGGATCATCTTCATTAAAATTATTGAAATCTTCCTTAACCACCCCGGTAAGTCTTTCCGTAGCATCATTATTTATGAGCTTAGAAAGGATAGAGGGGCTATGCAAAGCATTAAAACCTGGGAGAAAACCCTTAGCCCTTCTAGAGTCGGCCATAGAGGTAGAAAGATGAATGGAAGAGGGGCTAAGAAAAGGTGAATCTTTTCGAAAATCATTTTAGAAGTGGGGGAGAGGAAAACGAGAGGCGAATGGCTAATAATGTAATGCAAGAGATGAGAGTTTATGATGGGTAATTGGTATGTCTTGACTTGTCGTAGATCTCCCCAGCAACGGCGCCATAATCCTTCTACTTCTTGAGCTTGCGTTGGTTTTCCCCATGAAGAGGAAAGGGTGATGCAACAAAGTAGATTAAGTATTTCCCTCAGTTTTCAGAACCAAGGTATCAATCCAGTAGGAGACAACGAACAAGTCACCAAATACCTACACAAACAATCAAAGAACTTGCACCCAACGCAATAAAGGGGTTGTCAATCTCTTCACGGTTACTTGCAAAAGTGAGATCTGATAGAGATTGATAAACGGTCAAGTAAATATTTTTGGTATTCTTGGTTTATAGATCGGAAAGTAAAAGATTGCAAAGGAAGTAAATAAGAAACTAATATTGTAGATCGGAAACTTATATGATGGAGGATAGAGCCGGGGGCCATAGGTTTCACTAGAGGCTTCTCTCAAGATAGAAAATAATACGGTGGGTGAACAAATTACTGCCGAGCAATTGATAGAAAAGCGCAAAGTTATGATGGTATCTAAGGCAATGATCATGAATATAGGCATCACGTCCGTGTCAAGTAGACCGAAACGATTATGCATCTACTACTATTACTCCACACATTGACCGCTTTCCAACATGCATCTAGAGTATGAAGTTCCTAAAGAACGGAGTAACGCATTATGCAGGATGACATGATGTAGAGGAATTAACTTAAGCAATATGATGAAAACCCCATCTTTTTATCCTCGATGGCAAGAATACAATATGTGCCTTGCTGCCCCTACTGTTACTGGGAAAGGATACCTCAAGATTGAACCCAAAGCTAAGCACTTCTCCCATTGCAAGAAAAACCAAGCTAGTTGGCCAAACCAAATCGATAGTTCGAGGAGAATTACAAAGATATCAAATCATGCATAAATGAATTCAGAGGAGATTGAAATAATATTCATAGATAAGCTGATCATAAATCCACAATTCATCGGATCTCGGCGAACACCGCAAAAAAGTATTACATCGAATAGATGTCCAAGAACATCGAGGAGAACATGGTATTGAGAATCAAAGAGACAGAAGAAACCATCTAGCTACTAGCTATGGACCCGTAGGTCTGTGGTAAACTACTCATGCTTCATCGGAAGAGCAATGGTGTTGATGTGGAAGCCCTCCGTGATCTAATCGCCCTCCAGCAGGACACCGAAAAAGGCCCCTAGATGGGATCTCATGGTAGAGAAGGTTGCTATGGTGGAAAAGTGTTTTCGTGGCTCTCTCTATTGGTTTTGGGATATATGAGAATATATAGGCGAAGAAACTAGGTCGGTGGAGTCACGAGGGGCCCACAAGGGTGGGGGCGCGCCCTACCCCCCTGGGCGTGCCATCCATCCTTGTGGACGCCTTGTGGCTTCTCCAACTTGCACTCCAAGTCCTCTGGATGTCTTCTGGTCCAAGACAAATCATCGCAAAAGTTTTATTCCGTTTGGTCTCCATTTGGTATTCCTTTTCTGCGAAACTTTAAGACAAGGAAATAACAGGAACTGGCACTGGCTCTAGGTTAATAGGTTAGTCCCAAAAATAATATAAAATAGCATATTAATGCATATAAAGCATCCAAAACAGATAATATAATAGCATGGAACAATCAAAAATTATAGATACGTTGGAGACGTATCATGTACTTGATGACATAAGGAAATGACTCAATAAATTCACTCCACTTAGCGTGACGCTTATTGATACGTCTCCAACGTATCTATAATTTTTTATTGTTCCATGCTAATATATTATCTGTTTTGGATGTTTAATGGGCTTTAATATGCTCTTTTATATTATTTTTGGGACTAACCAATTAACCAGAGGCCCAATGCCTGTTTATGTTTTTTTAAGCTATTTTAGAGTTTTGCAGAAAAGGAATACCAAAAGAAATCCAAACAGAATGAAACCTTCGCAATGATCTTTCTTGGACCAAAAGCAAACCAGAAGACTTGGAGTTGAAGTCTGGAACGCCACGAAGCATGAGGGCCCGCCCAGGGGGGTAGGTGTGCCCCCCACCCCCGTGGGCCCCTCGTAGCTCCACCGACATACTTCTTCCGCCAATATATACACTTATACCCTAGAAACATCGCAAAGAGCCACGAAACCACTTTTACACCGCCACAACCTTCTGTACCCGTGAGATCCCATCTTGGGGCCTCTTCCGATGATCTGCTGGAGGGGGAATCTTTCACGAAGGGCTTCTACATCAACACCATAGCCTCTCCGATGAAGCGTGACTAGTTTACCACAAACCTTCGGGTCCATAGTTATTAGCTAGATGGCTTCTTCTCTCTCTTTGATTCTCAATACAAAGTTCTCCTCGGTGTTCTTGGAAATCTATTCGATCTAATACTCTTTTGCGGTGTGTTTGCCAAGATCCGATAAATTGTGGGTTTATGAACAAGATTATCTATGAATGTTATTTGGTTCTTCTCTGAATTCTTATATGCATGATTTGATATCTTTGCAAGTCTCTTCGAATTATCGGTTTAGTTTGGCCTACTAGATTGATCTTTCTTGCAATGGGAGAAGTGCTTAGCTTTGGGTTCAATCTTGCGTTGTCCTTTCTCAGTGACAGTAGGGGCAGCAAGGGACGTATTGTATTGTTGCCACCGAGGATAAAAAGATGGGGTTTATATCATACTGCTTGAGTTTGTCCCTCTACATCATGTCATCTTGCTTAATGCGTTACTCTGTTCTTATGAACTTAATACTCTAGATGCATGCTAGATAGCGGTCGATGTGTGGAGTAATAGTAGTAGATGCATAATCGTTTCGATCTACTTGACACGGATGTGATGCCTATATTCATGATCACTGCCTTAGATATCTTCATAATTATGCGCTCTTCTATCAATTGCTCGGCAGTAATTTGTTCACCCACCGTAATGCATCCTATCTTGAGAGAAGCCACTAGTGAATCTATGGCCCCTGGGTCTCTTTCTTATTATATTGCATCTCTTTTATTTACATCGCATGTCGTTAACTATTTTGCAATCTTTACTTTCCAAACTATACAACAAAAATACCAAAAATATTTACTTTACTATCTTTATTAGATCTCACTTTTGCGAGTGACCGTGAAGGGATGACAACCCCTTTGTTGCATTGGTTGCAAGGTTCTTGATTGTTTGTGCAGGTACTAGGTGACTTGTGCGTTGTCTCCTACTGGATTGATAACTTGGTTCTTGAAACTAAGGGAAATACTTACGCTACTTTGCTGCATCACCCTTTCCTCTTCAAGGGAAAACCAACGCATGCTGAAGAGGTAGCAAGAAGGATCTCTGGCGCCATTGCCGAGGAGATCTACGCCAAGTCACGACATACCAAGTACCCGTCATAAAATCTTCTCCCTCGCATTACATTATTTGCCATTCGCCTCTCGTTTTCCTCTCCCCCACTTCTAAAATGATTTTCGAAAACCTTTGCCTTTCTATCGCCATGGCCGAACCAAAAGGGGCTACGGGTTTTCTCCCTGGTTTTAATACTTTGGATAGTCCCTCTGTCCTTTCTAAGCCCATAAATAATGATGCTGTGGAAAGACCTACCAGGATTATTGATGAGAATTTGAATAATTTTGATGAAGATGACCCTGAAATTTTTCGTTATTTTCTTGATGAATCTTTGAAAGATGCTTCAGATAGGCTATTAAGGATCCGAGCCAGCTACATGCCCCAATGTCAAATTGAGATTTACTTAAATTTTTTATGTTGGCTTACCTTCTTCTTTCAAGCAAGTTTTTGATTCTATTTTTGAAAAAGGTTTTCTTGAGGGGGATGCCATTTAGGGAGTCCTGGATTACGGGGTCCTCGGGCGTCCGAGCTATGCAACATGGGCCAGACTAATGGGTCGTGAAGATACAAGATAAAAGACTTTCCCCCGTGTCCGGATGGGACTCTCCTTTGCGTGGAAGGCAAGCTTGGCGTGCGGATATGAATATTACTTTCTCTGTAAACCGACTCGATACAACCCTAGCCCCCTCCGGTGTGTATATAAACCAGAGGGTTTAGTCCGTAGAGGCAATCATAATCATACGGGCTAGACATCTAGGGTTTAGCCATTACGATCTCGTGGTAGATCAACTCTTGTAACCCCTATATTCATCAAAGTCAATCAAGCAGGACGTAGGGTATTACTCCATCAAGAGGGCCTAAACCTGGGTAAACATCGTGTCCCCTGTCTGTTGTTACCTTCGATCCTTAGACGCACAGTTCGGGACCCCCTACTCGAGATCTGCCGGTTTGGACACCGACATTGGTGCTTTCATTGAGAGTTCCTCTGTGGCGTCGACAACAGGATTGATGGCTTGCCTTGTTATCAAGGATGGTATCACTTCTGGAGAATCCCTGGCCTTAGGCCGAACCCTCCGGTTGGGAAGCTTTACCATGGCTGCCCGTTCGGCCTTTAAGCCGACGATGACTTCCCAAGTCATCGAAAATCGTCTCCGTGTTGACCCGGAATACTCCAAATGGATGGATTCGGCGGATTTGTCGTCTTTAAATGAACTCCTGGATCGTATCGCTGCCCTGGGGGTCGCCATAGACTATGATAGGATTGGGATTAAACCCGATCAGAGAGAAATCAAATCTCCGCCGGTCACCCATCAGACAGCGGTCGTAGAGGAGCAAAACAAGAACTCTTCCGCTATGCTGAAAACAAGTTACGTTCGGATTTCCGAGCTCGGAGAGCCGGATACCCATCTGCGGGGTGACACTTCCAGTCCTCCGAACTTAGAATCGGGGGGTTTGGGCCTAAAGAATCATTGGACACTGATACGTCTCCACCGTATCTACTTTTCCAAACATGTGTGCCCTTGTTTTGGACTCTAACTTGCATGATTTGAATGGAACTAACCCGGACTAACACTGTTTTCAGCAGAATTGCCATGGTGTTATTTTTGTGCAGAAATAAAAGTTCTCGGAATGACCTGAAAATCAACGGAGATTATTTTTGGAATATATAAAAAATATTGCAAGAGAGATCCACGTCGGGGGGCCCACACCCTGTCCATGAGGGTGGGGGCGTGCCTACCCCCCTGGGCGTGCCCCCCTGCCTCGTGGGCCCCCTGACGCTCCATCGACCTCAACTCCAACTCCATATATTCGTGTTTGGGGAGAAAAAAAATCAAGGAGAAGGATTCATCGCCCTAAGCTCTCTCGGGAGGGCTGATCTAGAGTCCGTTCGGGGCTCCGGAGAGGGGAATCCGTCGCCATCGTCATCATCAACCTTCCTCCATCACCAATTTCATGATGCTCACCGCCGTGTGTGAGTAATTCCATCATAGGCTTGCTGGATGGTGATGTGTTGGATGACATTTATCATGTAATCGAGTTAGTTTTGTTAGGGTTTGATCCCTGGTATCCACTATGTTCTGAGATTGATGTTGCTATGACTTTGCTATGCTTAATGCTTGTCAATAGGGCCTGAGCGCCATGATTTCAGATCTGTAACCTATTATGTTTTCATGAATATATGTGAGTTCTTGATACTATCTTGCAAGTCTATAGTCACCTATTATGTGTTATGATCCGTTAACCCCGAAGTGACAATAATCGGGACCATTACCGGTGATGACCGTAGTTTGAGGAGTTCATGTATTCACTATGTGTTAATGCTTTGGTCCGGTACTCTATTAAAAGGAGGCCTTAATATCCCTTAGTTTCCAATAGGACCCCGCTGCGACGGGAGGGTAGGACAAAAGATGTCATGCAAGTTCTTTTCCATAAGCACGTATGACTATATTCGGAATACATGCCTACATTACATTGATGAACTGGAGCTAGTTCTGTGTCACCCTATGTTATAACTGTTGCATGATCAATCGCATCCGACATAATTCTCCATCACTGATCAATTGCCTACGAGCTTTTCATATATTGTTCTTCGCTTATTTACTTTTCCGTTGCTACTGTCACAATCACTACAAAACCCAAAAATATTACTTTTACCACCGTTACCTTTTGCGATCGTTACCACTACTATCATATTACTTTGCTACTAAATACCTTACTACAGATATTAAGTTTTCAGGTGTGGTCGAATTGACAACTTAGCTGCCAATACTTGAGAATATTCTTTGGCTCCCCATGTGTCGAATCAATAAATTTGGGTTGAATACTCTACCCTCGAAAACTGTTGCGATCCCCTATACTTGTGGGTTATCAAGACCATTTTCTGGCGCCGTTGCCGGGGAGCATAGCTCTATTCTTTGAGTCACTTGGGATTTATATCTTCTTATCATTATGAAGAACTTGAAAGATCAAATAACCAAGATTTTTCCCTCAACTACGAGGGGAGGTAAGGAACTGCCATCTAGCTCTGCAGTTGATTCACCTTCTGTTTTGAGTAAACTTGCGACACCTACACCTGCTATTCATTCTGATATGTCACATGTTATTGATGATGCCAGTTCTACTTTGCATGATACTTATGATGAAACTACTTCTATGCTTTATACTACTGTGCCACTTGGTGAGTTTCTTGATGAACAACTTGCTAGGGCTAGAGAGAATGAAATTATTGAAACTGATAATATTGATGAAAGTGATGATGAAGATTCTCCCCCTAGATATGAATTGCCTGTTGTGCCTGAAGGCTATGTTATGGATGAAGAAACTGCTAGAGACTTTCTTGGCCTGCAATGATAGAAGTGATCTTAAGAAACTATTAGCTAAGCTTAAAGAAAAGACTTTGAATGCTAGAATGAAATATGATCCTGCTTATGCTACTTCACCTATCTTTATTACTAATAAGGATTATGATTTCTCCGTTGATCCTGATATAATTACTTTGGTTGAATATGATGCTTTCTATGGCCATGAATATGAAACTGTTGCGACACATCTTACTAAATTAAATGATATAGCTACCATGTTCACTAATGATGAGAAAACTCGCTATTATTATATCCTTAATTATTTCCGTTCTCATTAAAGGGTGATGCTAAGACATGGTTTAATTCTCTTGATCCTGGTTGTGTGCGTAGTCCCCAGGATATGATTTACTACTTCTCTGCTAAATATTTCCCCGCTCATAAGAAACAAGCTGCTTTAAGGGAAATATATAATTTTGTGCAAATTGAAGAAGAGAGTCTCCCACAAGCTCGGGGGAGGCTTCTCTAATTACTTAATGCTTTCCTGATCATCCTCTCAAGAAAAATGAAATACTTGATATCTTTTATAATGGACTAACCGATGCTTCCAGAGACCACCTGGATAGTTGTGCTGGTTGTCTTTTCAGGGAAAGAACTGTTGATCAAGCTGAATTGCTATTGAATAATATGTTGACTAATGAAAATAATTGGACACTTACTGAACCAACTCCTAAGCCAACTCCAAAGAAAAGGGGTATTCTATTTCTTAGTCCTGAAGATATGCAAGAGGTAAAGAAATCTATGAAAGAAAAAGGTATAAAAGTTGAAGATGTTAAGAATTTACCGCCTGTTGAAGAAATACATGGTCTTAATTCATCACCTATTGAAGAAACACTCGGTCTCGATAACCCGACAGAGGTAGTAAAGGTAAACTCTCTCTATAGATATGATAAAGCTGAAATGCCTCCTGCTAAGTTTTCTAGCCAATGTTTGGATGAATTTGATAACTTTATGGTTAAGCAAGAAGATTTTCATGCTTATTTTGGTAGACAACTGAAACACAATGCTTATATGATTGAACACTTGAGTGATTATATGTCTAGTGTTAAAGGTGAACTTAAACTTATTAGTAAGCATGCTTCTATGGTTACCACTCAAGTAGAACAAGTACTAGAAGCTCAGAATGATTTTCTCAATGAATTAAACAATAAGAATGATAATGTTGTTAGAGTTATGACTAGAGGTGGTAAAACGACTCAGGAGCCTTTGTATCCTGAGGGCCACCCTAAGAGAATTGAGCAAGATTCTCAGAGAATTAATATTGATGCACCTAGTCCTTCTAAAAGGAAGAAAAAGAAAAATGATAGGACTTTGCATGCTTCTAGTGAACCTGTTATTGACACACCGGAGAATCCCAATGATATTTCTATTTTTGATGTTGAAACACAACCCGGTAATGAACATGAACCTAGTGATAATGTTAATGATGATGTTCATGTTGATGCTCAACCTAGCAATGATAATGATGTAGAGATTGAACCTGCTATTGATCTCGATAACCCACAATCAAAGAATCAATGTTATGATAAGAGAGACTTTGTTGCTAGGAAGCACAGTAAAGAAAGGGAACCATGGGTTCAGAAACCCATGCCTTTTCCTCCTAAACCATCCAAGAAAAAGGATGATGAGGATTTTGAGCGCTTTGCTGAAATGATTAGACCTATCTTTCTGCGTATGTGTTTGACTGATATGCTTAAAATGTATCCTTATGGTAAGTATATGAAGGATATTGTTACTAATAAAATAAAGATACCAAAAGCTGAAATTTCCACCATGCTTGCTAATTATACATCTAAGGGTGGAATACCAAAGAAACTCGGAGATCTAGGAGTACCAACTATACCATGCGACATTAAAAGAAACTATGTTAAAACTGCTTTATGTGATCTTGGAGCCGGTGTTAGTGTTTTGCCTCTCTCTTTATATCGTAGACTTGCTTTGAATAAGTTGACACCTACTGAAATATCTTTGCAAATGGCTGACAAATCAACTGCTATACCTGTCGGTATTTGTGTGGATGTGCATGTTGTGGTTGCAAACGTTACTATTTTAACGGACTTTGTTATTCTTGATATTCCCAAGGATGATAGTATGTCTATTATTCTTGGAAGACCCTTTTTCAATACTGCAGGGGCTGTTATTGATTGCAACAAAGGCAATGTCACTTTTCATGTTAATGGTAATGAGCATACGATACACTTTCCGAGGAAACAACCTCACGTCCACAATATCAATTCTATTGGAAAAATTTCAACAATCACTATTGAAGGTTTTGAATTTCCTCTTCCTACTGTCAAGAAGAAATATGATATTCTTATTGTTGGGGATGTGCATATCTTCGTTGAGGTAACCTAGTCTTATTCGAAATTTCTCTCGTTCCATGTTATTCGGAATGAGTTTGTTAACAAGACTTGATCAACCTTGTTAGTGGATTCCTTTTGATGAGCATGAGATGGATGAATTTAGAAAACACAACTCTCTGTACCCTCTTTTTTACTTCCTGTTATTTATATTAAATAAAGCAAACATAGTAATTTCTGTCAATTTTCTGAATTATCCATGCAATAAAAAATACCCCGAAAATAAAAGTTCTCCAAATGCCCTGAAAATTAAATATGATTTTTTCTAGAATATTTGAGAATATCTGGCACTGAAAACACAGCAGGGGGAGCAGCCAGGTGCCCACGAGGGTGGCGAGCGCGCCCACCCCCCTGGGCGCGCCCCCTGCCTCGTGGGCCCATGGTGGCTCCCCTCCACTTATTCCAGCCACCACACACTCCTTCTTCCTGCCAAAAAAATCACAAACCAGCTCAAGCACGAGTTCTAGCTCTTCTTGCTGCCATTTTCAATCTCCTAGCTCAAAGCTCCATTCACAAAACTGCTTTGGGGGATTGTTCTTTGGTATGTGACTCCTCCAATGGTCCAATTAGTTTTTGTTCTAGTGCTTTATTCATTGCAAATTTTTGCTGCTTAGGTGGCCCTGTTCTTGAGCTTGCATGTCAAATTTATATGGTCAAAAGTAGTTTTAATGCATGATATTGCCTCTAGGAACTTGTAGGAGTAGTTACTATCAATATTGTTGAGTTTGGTTCACTTTTATTTTGAGTTACTAAAAATTTCAGAAATTTTTTAGAGGAAGAAATATGTTTAGGAAAATGTACCAAGGTGGTTCTTCAAGGAAGCAAGGACCCAGGCCCGCAATGCGTGAGCCGGACGATGAACCACCAAGGGATGCTCAAGTGCGGCCTTGTGAATGACCGTTAGAGGACTTCATGGTTCGAGCAGGAATCAAGGAGGAATTTGAACCATATGTGCGTAATGCCGATCTTGAGAGCTTCATGGCAGATAAGTGCCGTCAGTACTACTACCTCACTGATTCCTTTGTGAGAAGTATTGAATTTTTATCATCACGCAATTCTCAAACTGTCCTGTTTGATCTTTATGATAAATCTTATACCATGGACTTAGAAGATTTTAACACTGCTTGTAAACTCCCACAGTGGGGTAATGTTAGTGAACCTCGCAAATCTGAATTTAGAGATTTTCTTGCTAGTATTACAGTGGGGGAATCTAGAGATGTAACACAAGCCACCATAGGGAGCATTCATTTTCCCGCTATACATTATTTTGCTCTCTTCATAGGAAGGTGCATAAATGGTAAAGATGAAGCATGTCACATGTGTGTACCTGATCTTAGCGTTCTCAGGAGCGCTGTTTTAGGAGATAAACAATACAACTTGGGGGCTATTGTTGCACGTAGGTTGCATAACAATCGTATTCATGGAGATTTCTTTGGTGGAATTTATGTAACTCGTATAGCTAACTTTCTTGAGATACCCATACGTGGAGATGATATTGAGTTGCCTCCTTCTTATCTAGATTATGATGCTATGGTTCGTCAACAGTTTGTTGAGAGGAACGACCAGTCCCTCTAGTACCGACTAATCTTTGACAGACGACGCACCTATCACGTCCCTCTCCCTACTCCTGCTTTGTTTGACTTTCAGGCAAAGCGGAGATATGTTATAATCAGGGAGGAGACGAATGAGTATAAGAGGAGGACGGAGACAGCTCGCCTCCAAGCGGCAGCTCATGAGGCCATAGCTGCTGCATCACAGTACGACCACAACTACAACTTTGGATATCCGCCAGGCCAGCCGTGGCCATAGACCAACTTAGGCCAAAAGCCTAAGCTTGGGGAAGTACGTATCTCCCACCGACATTACATTGATGTTCACACAGTCATGCCAGTTGTCGGTGCTCATACTTTTTAATTGTAATATCCATGCTAGTTTATTTCCCTTTTTATGCTTTCTTCTTGTGTGTTTGATAAACCTTAAGAAAAACCAAAAAAATTAGTTGTAGCTTTTAGTTAGTTTACTTTCCATGCTTGTAGTAGTAGTAATTAAAAGAAAACCCAAAAAGATTTCTTGTTCTTCTTTTGCTTGTTGGGAGCTTTCCCGTGTAAATAGTTTTGTTTCTTTTCTTTGGGGGTGGAGAGGAGAAGACCATAATGAAAATGTTAATGTTGCTCTATTATGCATTATTGTTGATCAAACAAAGAGCCCATATTACCTTGTCTTCTCTTTTGAATTGAATGCTTGCAGATTCCAGCTTAGTGCAATGCACGTGCACTATTATTATTTTCCACACTATTCGGTCAAATAAGTGAAAGGCAATAATGATGATTATAAGATGAACTTATTGAGATAAGAAAAGCTGGTATGAACTCGACCTCTCTTGTTTTTGTAAATATGAAAGAAACATGTATGCAATGATAATTAGAGATTATAGTTGCTTATGCCATGCTTAATTAGCTAGGAGCTTATAATGGTTTACCTTGCGTGCCAATATGCTATTAAAATGGTTGTGATGTGGTATGATAGGGTGGTATCCTCCTTTGAACGATTCGAGTGGCTTGACTTGGCACATGTTCACGCATGTAGTTGAAACAAAATCAACATAGCCTCTACGATATTTATGTTCATGGTGAATTATATCCTATTCATGCTTGCATTCAGTGTTGATTAATTTTAATGCATGTTCATGACTGTTGTCGCTCTCTAGCTGGTCGCTTCCCAGTCTTTTTCTAGCCTTCACTTGTAGTAAGCGGGAATACTGCTTGTGCATCCAACTCCACAAACCCCAAAGTTGTTCCATATGAGTCCACCATACCTACCTATATACGGTATCTACCTGTCGTTCAAAGTAAATTTGTATGTGCCAAACTCTAAACCTTCAAATAAACATTCTGTTTTGTATACTTGAATAGCTCATGTATCAACTAGGGCTGTCTGTATCTTCCATGCTAGGCGGGTTATTCTCAAGAGGAGTGGACTCCGCTCCTCACTCACGAGAAAATGGCTGGTCACCGGGATGCCCAGTCCCATGCTTTATGAAAATCAAATCAAAATAAATGCAAACAAACTCCCCCGGGACTCTTGTTAATTGGAGGCACTCATTGTTTCGAGGAAGCCATGGATTGATGCTTGTTGGTGGAGGGGGAGTATAAACTTTACCATTTTGTTTGGGAACAGCCTATAATGTGTGTAGCATGGAAGATATCAAGATCTCTCGGTTGTTATGTTGAAAATGAAAGTATACCGCTCAAAATATTATTCATATCTATTTCAAAACCGAGCTTTGGCACCTCTACAAATCCCTGCTTCCCTTTGTGAAGGGTCTATCTATTTACTTTTATGTTGAGTCATCATCCTCTTATTAAAAAGCACAAGTTGGAGAGTACCGCTGTCATTTGCATGTATTACTGTTAGTTTACATTGAGTATGACTTGACTGGATCTTTGTTACCATGAATTACAATGTCTACTCAATCCTTGATCTTTAAAGGTGCTCTGCATTTATGTTTTGCGGTCTCAGAAAGGGCTAGCGAGATACCATCTTGTTATATCATATTATGATTGTTTTGAGAAAGTGTTGTCATCTGAGATTTATAATTATTGCTCGCTAGTTGATTATGCCATTGATATGAGTAAACATGAGACCTAAATTTTATTGCGAATGTGGTTAGTTCATAATCTTTGCTGAAAACTTGAATGCTGGCTTTACATATTTATAGCAACAAGAGCAAACAGAGTTTGTAAAAGTTTTTCTTTATCACTTTCAGTTTATCAACTGAATTGCTTGAGGACAAGCAAAGGTTTAAGCTTGGGGGAGTTGATACGTCTCCGTCGTATCTACTTTTCCAAACACTTTTACCCTTGTTTTGGGCTCTAACTTGCATGATTTGAATGGAACTAACCCGGACTAACGCAGTTTTCAGCAGAATTGCCATGGTGTTATTTTTGTGCAGAAATAAAAGTTCTCGGAATGACCTGAAAATCAACGTAGACTATTTTTGGAATATATAAAAAATATTGGAAGAAAGATCCACGTCAGGGGGCCCACACCCTGTCCACGAGGGTCCTGCCTCGTGGGCCCCCTGACGCTCCACTGACCTCAACTCCAACTCCATATATTCGTGTTCGGGGAGAGAAAAATCAAGGAGAAGGATTCATCACGTTTTACGATACGGAGCCGCCGCCAAGCCCTAAACTCTCTCGGGAGGGCTGATCTGGAGTCCGTTCGGGGCTCCGGAGAGGGAAATTCGTCGCCATCGTCATCATCAACCTTCCTCCATCACCAATTTCATGATGCTCACCGACGTGTGTGAGTAATTCCATCGTAGGCTTGCTGGACAGTGATGGGTTGGATGAGATTTATCATGTAATCGAGTTAGTTTTGTTAGGGTTTGATCCCTAGTATCCACTATGTTCCGAGATTGATGTTGCTATGACTTTGCTATGCTTAATGCTTGTCACTAGGGCCTGAGTGCCATGATTTCTGATCTGAACCTATTATGTTTTCATGAATATATGTGAGTTCTTGATCCTATCTTGCAAGTCTATAGTCACCTATTATGTGTTATGATCCGTTAACCCCGAAGTGACAATAATCGGGACCATTACCGGTGATGAACGTAGCTTGAGGAGTTCATGTATTCACTATGTGTTAATGCTTTGGTCCGGTAGTCTATTTAAAGGAGGCCATAATATCCCTTAGTTTCCAATAGGACCCCGCTGCCACGGGAGGGTAGGACAAAAGATGTCATGCAAGTTCTTTTCCATAAGCACGTATGACTATATTCGGAATACATGCCTACATTACATTGATGAACTGGAGCTAGTTCTGTGTCACCCTATGTTATAACTGTTGCATGATCGATCGCATCCGACTTAATTCTCCATCACTGATCCATTGCCTACGAGCTTTTCATATATTGTTCTTCGCTTATTTTACTTTTCTGTTGCTACTGTCACAATCACTACAAAACCCAAAAAAATTTACTTTTGCTACCATTACCTTTTGCTATCGTTACCTTTTGCTATCATTACCACTACTATTATATTACTTTGCTACTAAATACCTTGCTGCAGATATTATGTTTCCAGGTGTGGTTGAATTGACAACTCAGCTGCTAATACTTGAGAATATTCTTTGGCTCCCCTTGTGTTGAATCAATAAATTTGGGTTGAATACTCTACCCTCAAAAACTGTTGCGATCCCCTATACTTGTGGGTTATCAGACACCCTGGAGCCCGAACTAATAAACTCAGAAGTTTTCCAAACTCCAGACTCCACATTGGGTCAGGGTTCGGATTTAATGCCACCCACCCACCACAAGCAATATTCGCCAAGCAATTCCTGTCCCCGGATATATGCGACCTCATGTACGTACGATAGCTGCCTCAGGAAACAGTCCATCACTTTTGGGCCAGATTCCTCCTTGTCAAGGACAATATTAAAGATTGTCGTGACAAGGACGCAATTTCAGTATTCTGTAATAATTGCGCAGATGAAGGAATCCTCAACGCCCTCAACTGCTGTCGCGTACTACACTTCGCTGACTTGGCAACCATAGTACAGAAGTATTGCGCAATGGAAAGCGCTTGGAAAACTCAGAAAACTCACTGGGAACCACCGGCCTGCACGCCACCTCCCTGGCAGGAAAAAAGGATGCTCTCTCGCGGGGCACCCGACCCCGTAGGCAAGAAAATTAAACCCATTACGGGATGCGGAACTGTCCTTGAGGGATGGATCAATAAGCCATGCAAAATACACACGACACCGGATACCGAACCAACCCACAGCCCCAGAGCATGTTGGATACTCCGGCAAGTGGCCAAGAGCGGCGAGGATATCCTCATCAAAAACAGCTCAGAGCAGTACTCTCCGAAAGAGAACGACCTTAGAGTATTGACGGTCTTTGAGACTTTCTCTTCAAACAATCGGCACAAGAGGGCACTCCGTGACCTCGCCGAAGTCTGCCAAGTCGCAACAATAAATCCCTAGAATGACACGGCCATAACTTTTAATGCCGAGGACGAACCAAAAGTCCGGTCAGTCCGGGCACCAGCTGCCTTGGTTCTCAATCCAATTGTGGATGGCTTTAGGCTCACTAAAGTGCTCATGGACGGCGGCAACGGGTTGAACCTCATCTACGAGGACACGCTCAATAAAATGCAAATGGATAGGAGCCGCATCGAGCGAAGTAATACGACCTTTCAAGGAATCATTCCTAGTCGGGAAGCAAGATGCGCGAGAAAAATGAAACTCGACGTGGTATTCGGCACGCTGGAGAACAATCGGTCCGAAGAGATAACCTTCCAAGTGGCCCCTTTCAACTGTGGATATCACGCCCTGTTGGGGCAAGACGCATTCACGCGCTTTCAAGCCATACCTCACTATGGGTATATGAAGCTCAGGATGCCCGGGCCAAACAGTATTAGCACTCTCGGCAGTGATCCAGACATAGCGCTCCGCGCCGAAAACAAAACCGCATCCCTGGCCCTCAAAGCACTATCCGAGGCCCTTACGGGCGAAGAATTAACCGCACTATGCTCCATGGTGGATAGGGATGATGTAATCCTTGATAAGCGGCCCAAATCCACCTCCTTCAAACCAGCAGACGAAATAGTTAAATTTCAAGTTCACCCGACGGACCCCAAGAAGTCAGCCTCCATCGGAGCACAGCTGGACCCAACGGTCGACGCTGCATTACGCGCGTTCCTGCGCAAGAACTGGGATATATTCACCTGGCACCCTTCTGATATGCCAGGAATCCCATGCAGATTAGCCGAACACAGTCTGAATATATTAAAGGGATACAAGCCGGTCAGGAAACACTGCGGCGCTTTCCAAACCCAAACGACAAGCTATGGGGGAGGAGCTAGCCAAGTTAATTGAGGCCGGGTTCATCAGAGAAATAAAACACCCGAACTGGCTAGCAAACCTGGTGATGGTACCAAATAAGGATAAATCCTGGCACCTGTGCGTCGATTTCAAAGACCTCAACAAGGCCTGCCCCAAGGATCCCTTCCCCCTCCCCCGCATCAATCAGATCATTGATGCTACTGTAGGACACGACTCAATGTGTTTCCTCGACGCATACTATGGTACCATCAAATCAAAATGAAGGAATCTGATCAAGCCGCAATGGCATACATTAGCCCATACGGGCCTTTCTGGTTTAACACTATGCCCTTTGGGCTAAAAAAATGTCGGCGCCACCTACCAATGCATGATTCAAACATGCCTGGAGAAACAAATCAGCAAGACGGTTGAAGCATATGTGGATGACATCATCATCAAAACTAAGCACATTGAGTCACTAGTAGACGACCTGCGTCTCACATTCGACAACCTCCATACATATGACATCAAGCTGAATCCGAAAAGTGTGTCTTCGGTGTCCCTGCCGAAAAACTGCTGGGCTTCATCATTTCCAATAGAGGAATTGAGGCAAACCCAGCCAAAATCCAAGCTTTGTCACAATTGGCTACACCAACAGACCTCAAACAGGTCCAAAAACTAGCCGGATGCGTGGCAGCTTTAAGCCTCTTTATCTCCAGATTAGGAGAAGAAACATTGCCACTATATCGCCTGCTCCGACGCACTGGCCACTTCGAGTGGACGGACGCGGCAACGGCCAGACTAGAAGAAATAAAAATTCTTTTAGCGAGCAACCCAATCCTGGCCGCGCCGGACATCGGTGAACCCAAGTGGTGAGTGCAGTGCTTGTCGTCAAACAAGAGGAGGACGAACATAAATTCCTACTTCAAAAACCGGTATATTATGTATCCACTGTCCTCACACCATGCAAATCCCGGCACCCTCATTACCAAATTTAGCATATGCGGTCTTCATGGCATCCTGGAAGCTACGGCACTACTTCCAAGAGTGCCCGATCACGATGGCTTCCGAAGTACCACTCAATAACATAATAAACAACTGCGAAGCTACACGCCGGATTGCCAAGTGGGCCATTGAGCTCCTGCCATTTGATATAACATACAAACCATGCCGAGCCATTAAATCCCAAGTATTGGCTAATTTCATCGCCAAATGGACAGAGGCCGAACTCCCTAAAGAGTACGGTACATATTCCAATTGGGTCATGCACTTCGATGGCTCTAAAATGTTGTCCGGTCTAGGAGCGGGCTTTGTCTTAACGTCCCCCACAGCAAACATAGTCTAGTACATACTCCAAATATTATATACAGACTCCAATAACGCAGCCGAATACGAGGCCTTATTGCACGGTCTTCGAATGGCTGTCTCCATGGGCATACAATGCCTGGAGGTGCGTGGGGATTCAAACCTCGCAATATCCCAAATAAACGGAGACTTTGATGCCAAAGATCCTAAGATGGTGGACTATCGTAACGTCGTACTCAAAATATCAGCTCGGTTCGAGGGTCTCGAGTTTCATCATGTGGCTCGGGAAAGTAATCAAGCGGCGGATGTCCTTGCTCACATGGGCTCCAAGCGTGACCCCATCCCGCCTAACATCTTTTTGGAAAAACTCTTAAATCCATCCGTGGAGTGGAAGGATGAGAGCGGCAACACTAGTCCGGATCCGATCACACCCCAGGCTCCGAACACAATACCGATATCATCGGGGGCTCAACCACCGAAAAAACACCATCGGCCCATCTAATAATGGAAGTAATTGCCCCATGGACCGAACCCTTCTTGGCCTACCTTAATAGGTGAGAGCTCCTTGAGGATCAGAATGAGGCTCGATGCATCGTTCGGTGTTTGAAAGCCTACAAGGTTCATGAATGTGACGCCCTCGATTTAATCGTACACTAATCATACACACAAACGTGTACGATCAAGATCAGGGACTTACGGGAAGATATCACAACACAACTCTACAAATAAAATAAGTCATACAAGCATCATATTACAAGCCAGGGGCCTCGAGGGCTCGAATAAAAGAGCTCGATCATAGACGAGTCAGCGGAAGCAACAATATCTGAGTACAGACATAAGTTAAACAAGCTTGCCTTAAGAAGGCTAGCACAAACTGGGATACAGATCGAAAGAGGGGCAGGCCTCCTGCCTGGGATCCTCCTAAACTACAAATGGTCGTCGTCAGCGGGATGCACGTAGTAGCAGGCACCTCCCGAGTAGTAGTAGTCATCGTCGATGGTGCCGTCTAGCTCCTAGACTCCAACGTCTGGTCGCAGCAAACGGGTATAGGAAGGGGGAAAATGGGGAAAAAAGCAACCGTGAGTACTCATCCAAAGTACTCGCAAGCAAGGAGCTACACTACATATGTATGCATTGGTATCAAATGAAATAAGGGTATCATATGTGGACTGAACTGCAGAATGCCGGAATAAGAGGGGGATAGCTAGTCCTTTCGAAGACTACGCTTCTGGTAACCTCCATCTTGCAGCAGGAGAAGAGAATAGATGCTAAGTTCACCAAGTAGCATCGCATAGCATAATCCTACCCGGCGATCCTCTCCTCGTCGCCCTGTTAGAGAGCGATCACCGGTTGTATCTGGCACTTGGAAGGGTGTGTTTTATTAAGTATCCGGTTCTAGTTGTCATAAGGTCAAGGTACAACTCCAAGTCGTCCTATTACCGAAGATCACGGCTATTCGAATAGATTAACTTCCCTGCAGGGGTGCACCACATATCCCAACACGCTCGATCCCATTTGGCCGGACACACTTTCCTGGGTCATGCCCGGCCTCGGAAGATCAACACGTCGCAGCCCTACCTAGGCACAACAGAGAGGTCAGCACGCCGGTGTAAACCCTATGGCGTAGGGGTCTGGGCCCATCGCCCTTTGCACACCTGCACGTTGCGAACGCGGCCGAAGATCAGACCTAGCAACCTCCATTACAAAGGAAGTTGCGTTACGCGGTCCAACCCGGCACGCGCCGCTTAGTCGCTGACGTCACGAAGGCTTCGGCTGATACCACGACGTAGAGTGCCCATAACTGTCCCCGCGTAGATGGTTAGTGCGTATAGTCCAGTAGCCAGACTCAGATCAAATACCAAGATCTCGTTAAGCATGTTATGTATTCGCGAACGCCGACCAGGGCCAGGCCCACCTCTCTCCTAGGTGGTCTCAACCTGCCCTGTCGCTTCGCCTTAAAGTAACAGTCGGGGGCCGTCGAGAACTCAGGCCCACCACTACCTGGATGGAGCCACCTGCCCCTTCAGCCCCCATCTCCAAACAGTATCACCAGTAATGTAACAGTGTAAAGTATATAGCATATGCCCGTGATCACCTCCCGAAGTGATCACGGCCCAGTAGTATAGCATGGCAGACGGACAAGAATGTAGGGCCACTGATGGTAAACTAGCATCCTATACTAAGCATTTAGGATTGCAGGTAAAGGTAACAACAGTAGTAGCAAGGACAGGCTATGCATCAGGATAGGATAACGGAAAGCAGTAACATGCTACACTACTCTAATGCAAGCAGTATAGAGGAGAGTAGGCGATATATGGTGATCAAGGGGGGGGGGCTTGCCTGATTGCTCTGGCAAGAGAGAGGGGTCGTCAACACCGTAGTCGTACTGGGTAGCAGCGGCATCGGTCTCGGTGTCTAGAGAGAGAAGATGGGGAAGAAACAATAAATATAATGCAAACAAATGCATGACGATGCATGACATGGCAAAGCGTGATGCTAGTTGTGCCCTAACGGGGTACGAGGTGTTACCGATGAAGGCGGGAAACATCCGGGAAAGTATTCCCGGTGTTTTGCATTTTTGGGCAGAGGAGCCGGAGGGGGAAAGTTGCGTGTTCGCTATGTTAGGGATGCGCGGCGGACGAACGGCCTGCGTATCCGGATTCGTCTCGTCGTTCTGAGCAACTTTCATGTTGAAAATAATTTAATCCGAGTTACGAACTAAAAGATATGATTTTCTAAAGATTTTATTAATTTATGGAATTTAATTAATTATTTAATTTAATTCGAAATTTGGTTTTATGACATCAGCATGATGTCATGCTGACGTCAGCAGTCAACAGAGTTGACTGGTCAACCTGACCAGTGGGTCCCATTGGTCAGTGACACATTTTAATTAAACAGTTTAATTAAACTTAATCAAAATTAATTAGGGGTGGGCCCCACTGTCATACTAATTAATTAGCTAATTAACTAACCAGGTTAATTAGATAACTAATGTTTAATTAATTTAATTATTTGTTTAGTTTAATTAATCAAAATTAATTAAGTTAATTATTTTTGTAATTAATTAATTAATTAATTAATTATATATTTTTATATTTATTTTTTTAATTCTTCTTTTTTTTAATAAAACGTTCTGGGGCCATGGGGCCCCCGTGTCAGTGGCTCAGGGGGAGCCCTAGCGGGCGAACGGGCACGGGTCTCAGGCGTAGGCGCCTGTCGAGGCGGACAGGGAGCGTCGGGCGTGGCCCCGGCGAGGCGCCGGGCGGGGCGGCCAGAGGTCGCCGGGTGAGGGCCAGGTGAGCAGGGGAGGCGCGGCTGGTCGGAGTGAGGCGAAGCGGAGCGAGGAGCTGCGAGTGGCAGGGGACGCAAGGGTGGCGGCGCGGGCGCCGCGGGGACGCGTAGGAAGCAGCGGCGAGCAGCAGCACGGGGATGCGGCGGGGGTGTGGGCGATAGCCGGCGAGGCGGGAGCTCCGGCGGGCGCGACACCAGCAGCCGGTGGCTGGCGCTCCCGCGAGCAAGGCGGGGCTAGGCCGACGAGCAGCAGGGCAGCAGCGGCTGCGGGGGCGAGCGGGGCGAGTGGCGTTGTGCTCGGGCGGGGTCGGCCGCGGTGCAGTAGCAGCATCGCACGGGGCGAGGGAAAGAGAGGAGGGGCGCGGCTCATAGCGGGTTAGTAGGGACGGGGCAGCGTGTGTCGAGGAGGGCGACGGGGACGACGAGCGACGTGGGAGCAGGCCGGTGGGGAGGGGCTCCGGTGATGGCGGCGAGGGCTCCTGGCGGCGACGGGTGAGGCTGCGGCTCTAGGTGGGGTCCCGTGAGGGAGAGGAGAGGCGCGGAGGAGGCCGGGGTGGATCCCCTCGATCCAGATCAAGAGGAGGCAGAGGGAGACCGGCGAGGAGGGCGGCGAGGTTGTTCCGACGAGGGGGGCTCCTGGCGTGGATTCCGGGCGGCGGCGGCGAACGCCCCCGATCCGATCTGGATCGAGGAGGGGCAAAGGGGGAGTGGAGCGAGTGGGGGGAAGTGGGGTGACTGGGGGAGGGGTTAGGGTTACGGGGTGTGGGGGGTTAAGTGGTGGGGCGGGCCGGCCTGGGGTTGGCTTGGTGGGCCAAGGCCCAGTGGCGCAGAGTGGGTTTCCTTTTATTTATTTTAGTTTTACTTTTCTTTTCTCTTTTTATTTATTTTGTTTCTTCACTTTTTATTTATCTTTCTTTTACAGTTTTATATTTTATAGTTTTACAAAAAATGAAACCCTACCTAAAATAGAGTTACAATTATAACTACTACCACAAAAGGTTTTATCCCTGAACAAAATAGTATAGTATTTTATAAAATCCAAAACGCATTTGTTTAATTGTTTTACCTACTATTTTAGTTACTTAAGTGCATTTAGACCTTTTATAAAAATGTGGTTTCTCCACCATAATTACCTATGCATTATTTGACACAACCCGAACAATTTAGTTTTAATATTTGAAAACTTTTGTTGTTTGCCTATTTGTGAATTTGAATTTCGAATCAGTTTTGAACTAATGCGAGATTAACAACAGTAATCGTGGTGACGTGGCATTGTTAACGTGGGATTGCTGTAGCCTAATTATCCGGGTGTCACAATTCTCCTCCACTACAAGAAATTTCATCCCGAGATTTGAGAGGTAGTGAAAGGGGGTTCGGTTTGGTAACAAATCTAGCGGGTCTTCTCATTCTGGCTTGCTCTTCTCGAAGAGACCGGTCGAATACATTGATGTCTTCATCCCTTTGCTTCTGGTCATCATGATGAAGTTGACATCCTTTCTTCGGGATCTTCATCGTACTTATGAATAGGGAACGAGGAAGATCGGTAACGACAGAATGCTATAAGGGTAATAATCTAGGATTAACCCATGAATGAGCATAAGAGTACCTCTCGAGTTGAACAAATAAAACACATTGAGAGTAAGGTTCGAAGGTACAATAAGAGGTTCCCAGCAGATAGATAGTTGCTCGAAGTCTGAACCGGAGTGAGAAAGGGGTTCAGAGCAGCGAGAGTAAGTATAGCGTCTGATACCAGAATAGAGCACTAGGAAGGTGGCCCGTGAATTAAATACAAAGCCAAGCATGGGGAATAACCATTAGAAACATGATTGTACAGGTGAGTCGGGTTACGATCCTGTGAAACTGTGGGTTATGGGCCCACCATGTGGGTTAAAATAAGGAAGGGCGTTGACATCCGTCACAGTCATGATAACAAGGCATATCAGAGAATAACCGTGTTAACTGCATCGTTGGTACCAAGGGCGAGGGACGAAGAGAAACATTTTCCTTCTCGTTGAACAAGGCGGACCAGTAGGCAAAGTTCTCGTCCATCAGTGGCTATCAGAATGTCATCAACAATAGTAACACAGTCTTATTGACAGAGGTGTACACCGAGGTGTTTACATAAGCAGTGACTTTATTACTGCTTAGATCATATAGATCACAAGAAAGGTTAGCCCAAACAACGGAAAGAAAAATATGGTTATCATATTAAACAGAGCGATAGAAAGGAAAATGTGTTGAAACACATATTCCAGGGGTATATCCTTCCCAAGGACAAGCAGGGAACCCTTTAGGAAAGGGGAGAGAGTATCATGACATTACCCATACAACGGTGTTTGGATAATTTAGTAAGAAACATTTAGCATTGGCTTCAAATGTTCTTGTTGAAATTCGGAGTACCACAGACATGCTTCGAGATAGCATTGACATGGTCTTCAATCAAAGGCCAGACTTTGGATACAAAGGATCCATCGGAAACAACTTATAGAATAAGTCTTACAATTTCCTCATGGAAGAATGGATAACCTTGCCGAAAAGAAATATATAACAATAGGGCCTCCGGCCAGGTGGGCTAGGTATGATACCACCTTACCGGGTCATATAAAGACCAACGTTATAACTCTTGGAAATATGTTCCAACCATCATATCTGACCGAGATTCAGATTTGATTGGTGTCAGGATACCTCAGACTCGGGATGCCTGAGAAGAAAAGGTGCAACACAATTTGACGAGATGACATTGTGAGATTCTCAAAAATGATCTATGTAAGTGAGCTCTGAAACAAGAGTTCATCAGTAAACCAAGGAGAGGATGAGGAGGTGGCTGATAGGCTCAGCAACAAATCATTGAGATTTCCAAAGGATTGATTTCCACAATTATGTGAACAAGGAAATATCATTTGTCGGATCAAATGTCATAATGATGTATGCTCGAGGGAAACATACACAACTGAACAATGATAGAAGGGTGCACCCAGGAATCTGGACTAGGTAGCACGATCAATGTTTGAATGATGATTCAATAATCAGTAGACTTAGAATGAAACTGTAGACCAGTAACTTCAAAGCAATAGGGTTGCTAGAAGTTTAGAATTTACACATCACAGACCATTTGTCAGTATTCCGGTTAGAAACAACACGGAGACCAAGAAATGAACGCAAAAGGTGAGAGATATTACTATATCAAGAATTCTCAAGAGGTGGTAAAATTACCATGAATTTCTTGACATAAAAGGTGGTAACATTCCAAGGTAAAGAAGAACAAATGCTGGATAGCAAGGATCTCAAGGTATAACACAAAACACGAACAAGTTTGTGTTGAACGGAAGGCAATAAAGTGGTCGATGGTAACACAAATCATCGAGGGTAAGGATGGTATTACTTCATCATGAACTCAATTGATATCTTGGAAGAGCTCGAAATGCTGATGATGATCACAACACATTTGTCGAGAGATTTCATGAAGATGTAATCAATCGGTGATGGCATCTAGTCAAACGAATGATAAGCGGAAGGTTATTGGAACCATGGTTATGACACAAACTCTAAATCAAGCTTGCGGTTCAATCCGAAATGATATGATGAGGACAATCAATGTAAGCTTAGCTCATCATCGAGAATTGTGCTCCGTGAAGAAAGACCAGGTAGCACAGTTAAAAGTTAGCACAATGATGATATAGCCGATCAGGCCAGGGATGACTTAACTGATTATTAACTCATAGGCAACAACAATTACTTAAGAGTTATTGAATCAGAGTGTGGAATCGATTCACTTATTGGTGTCCTCGGTTGACGACAACCCAGAACCCAGGAAAATTGGAATCGGTGAGAAGTAATAGTTGATGAAGAACCCATAAGAAGTTATGCAGTTCTATGATATTCTTGAGATACCAGAGTGTAATACACGACGGTAGATCAAAGTACAGGTTGGTCGGGTGCAATGATCTATAGAAGACAATTACTTCAACTTGTCCGAGAAATGGTATTTAAAGGAGAACATGGTTGGAACCACGTCGACAGATACAAGATGAACTTATAACAAGGGGATAATTATTTTAAGAGAAGCTTCTATGACAAGGTATACATCGGGTCCATGGGCATGAACACAGGGTTCAAGGTCGACTCCCACTTGTTCACCGTATAACATTTCATTCACTGCCCTAGATAAAAATGATTTCAGTGTCAAAACCTACCTGGTGAATTACCAGAGGAGTATGACCCGTGAAAACTTTCTGGTTCATACAGTTTGGGGAAGGCATAGGTTCAACCCATCGGGGCATCTTAGGAGCATATACCGCAATTTTCAGGAATAAACAACACAAGCTCGATAGTAGAGCATGCTTGAGAAAGTAGAGGATACAATTTACCAAAGGCATTATGTATCCGAGGAAAGGCTCACAAGTTTATAGAATATGAAGGACGCTGTTGGATAAAATCCAATAAAGGTTCTGGTGGTCCACAAGGGATCTGATGTGAGCATTGGTACTCAACCAGAGGAAGAAACAATGCAAAGGCAGAAACCATTAACTAATTCAAAGCTCCGCTGCAAAGGAATTCTGATGTCCAAATCAAGGGATCAGAAGAAAATGCTCTGATTAAGGATGGATAAGTTGAGTAGGCTTAGGGATACCATCGATGGTAATTTGATTGGTCGAGATCCAGCTCATGTTCAAAATGACATCTGAGCCGAAAAGATAATTTAAAAGGATCAACCGATGATTGCAGGCATTTGCACTCATTTTGAATCAACAGACTCAAAATGATAATGACAAGGGATGCCATTAAGATTACGAGACTTATGGGATTAACCATAATGCAAGCAAGCAAGAATTTCAAGAGCAATAGGCTGCTCAGGATTTCGGAAGACCGGGTAGTATTTGAATGTATTTTTGTGAAACACATGAACAACTTTGGATGAACGGATACTCAGTAAGGGCAAGGAATTATCCGTAGGGGTATTCATGTGGCAAAGATCTGCAAGGCAGTAGGCACAACGTATTCTCGGAACATTAGAGAGAATTTCGGGGTATCTTGTAATAACAAGACCAACTGGGATGAATGTAAGAATGACAACTGCATGTAGTTATCCATAAGGGTTGACGGTGGAAGGGGAATTGCAAACGCGACGAACACAAGTTCTCGGGTTAATAGCGGAGAGTATCTTCAGGGTCTTCTGGTGCAACAGACGATCATCGGTAATAAGGTGCTCTCCGGGTGGAAGCGATCATGAGATCCTAGAGTTAGAGTTAGTAAAATCATTTAACCCGATTAGAAGAGAGATCAGAGTCCCAGAGTATAGGTCGAGGAATAAAAGATCCTAATACCATCCAATGGGGATGTGGGTCCGTAAGCTGCACAGCCATGTTAGTAAAAGTTTTTCAATGACTAGACTCAACTTTGGCCAAGGAGTTGGAAAGGGGGATTCCTACAGGCAGTCGACTCTGATACCAACTTGTGACACCCCCGATTTAATCGTACACAAATCATACACACAAACGTGTACGATCAAGATCAGGGACTCACGGGAAGATATCACAACACAACTCTACAAATAAAATAAGTCATACAAGCATCATATTACAAGCCAGGGGCCTCGAGGGCTTGAATACAAGAGCTCGATCATAGACGAGTCAGCGGAAGCAACAATATCTGAGTACAGACATAAGTTAAACAAGATTGCCTTAAGAAGGCTAGCACAAACTGGGATACAGATCGAAAGAGGCGCAGGCCTCCTACCTGGGATCCTCCTAAACTATTCCTGGTCGTTGTCAGCGGGCTGCACGTTGTAGTAGGCACCTCCCGAGTAGTAGTAGTCGTCGTCGATGGTGTCGTCTGGCTCCTGGACTCCAACGTCTGGTCGCAGCAAATGGGTATAGGAAGGGGGAAAAGGGGGAACAAAGCAACCGTGAGTACTCATCCAAAGTACTCGCAAGCAAGGAGCTACACTACATATGTATGCATTGGTATCAAATGGAATAAGGGTATCATATGTGGACTGAACTGCAGAATGCCGGAATAAGAGGGGGATAGCTAGTCCTTTCGAAGACTACGCTTCTGGTAACCTCCATCTTGGTAACCTCCATCTTGCAGCAGGAGAAGAGAATAGATGCTAAGTTCACCAAGTAGCATCGCATAGCATAATCCTACCCGGCGATCCTCTCCTCGTCGCCCTGTTAGAGAGCGATCACCGGTTGTATCTGGCACTTGGAAGGGTGTATTTTATTAAGTATCCAGTTCTAGTTGTCATAAGGTCAAGGTACAACTCCAAGTCGTCCTGTTACCGAAGATCACGGCTATTCGAATAGATTAACTTCCCTGCAGGGGTGCACCACATATCCCAACACGCTCGATCCCATTTGGCCGGACACACTTTCCTGGGTCATGCCCGGCCTTGGAAGATCAACACGTCGCAGCCCTACCTAGGCACAACAGAGAGGTCAGCACGCCGGTCTAAACCCTATGGCGCAGGGGTCTGGGCCCATCGCCCTTTGCACACCTGCACAGTGCGAACACGGCCGGAGAGCAGACCTAGCAACCTCCATTACAAAGGAAGTTGTGTTACGCGGTCCAACCCGGCGCGCGCCGCTCAGTCGCTGACGTCACGAAGGCTTCGGCTGATACCACGACGTCGAGTGCCCATAACTGTCCCCGCGTAGATGGTTAGTGCATATAGGCCAGTAGCCAGACTCAGATCAAATACCAAGATCTCGCTAAGCGTGTTAAGTATTCACGAACGTCGACCAGGGCCAGGCTCACCTCTCTCCTAGGTGGTCTCAACCTGCCCTGTGGCTTCGCCTCAAAGTAACAGTCGGGAACTCAGGCCCACCACTACCTGGATGGAGCCACCTGCCCGTCAGCCCCCATCTCCAAACAGTATCACTAGTAATGTAACGGTGTAAAGTATATAGCATATGCCCGTGATCACCTCCCGAAGTGATCACGACCCAGTAGTATAGCATGGCAGACGGACAAGAATGTAGGGCCACTGATGGTAAACTAGCTACCTACACTAAGCATTTAGGATTGCAGGTAAAGGTAACAACAGTAGTAGCAAGGACAGGCTATGCATCAAGATAGGATAACGGAAAGCAGTAACATGCTACACTACTCTAATGCAAGCAGTATAAAGTAGAGTAGGCGATATCTAGTGATCAAGGGGGGGCTTGCCTGGTTGCTCTGGCAAGAGAGAGGGGTCGTCAACACCATAGTCGTACTAGGTAGCAGCGGCGTCGGTCTCGGTGTCTCGCGAGAGAAGAGGGGGAAGAAACAATAAATATAATGCAAACAAATTCATGACGATGCATGACATGTGAAAGCGTGATGCTAGTTGTGCCCTAACGCGGTACGAGGTGTTACCGGTGAAGGGGGGAAAACATCCGAGAAAGTATTCCCGGTATTTTGCGTTTTCGGGCAGAGGAGCCGGAGGGGGAAAGTTGCGTGTTTGCTATGTTAGGGATGCGTGGCGGACGAACGGCCTACATATCCGAATTCGTCTCGTCGTTCTAAGCAACTTTCATGTTGAAAGTAATTTAATCCGAGTTACGGATTAAAAGATATGATTTTCTAAAGATTTTATTAATTTCTAGAATTTAATTAATTATTTAATTTAATTCGAAATTTGGTTTTATGACATCAGCATGATGTCATGCTGACGTCAGCAGTCAACAGAGTTGACTGGTCAACCTGACCAGTGGGTCCCACTGGTCAGTGACACATTTTAATTAAACTTAATCAAAAATAATTAGGGGGTGGGCCCCACTGTCATACTAATTAATTAGCTATTTGACTAACCATGTTAATTAGATAACTAATGTTTAATTAGTTTAATTATTTGTTTAGCTTAATTAATCAAAATTAATTAAGTTAATTATTTCTGTAATTAATTAGTTATATATTTTTATATTTATTTTTTAATTCTTCTTTTCTTAATAAAAGTTCTGGGCCATGGGGCCGCCGTGTCAGTGGCTCACGGGGAGCCCTAGCCGGTGAACGGGCACGGGTCTCGGGCGTAGGCGCCTGTCGAGGCGGACAGGGAGCGCCGGGCGTGGCCACGGCGGGGCGCCGGGCGGGGCGGCCAGAGGTTGCCGGGCGAGGGCCAGGTGAGCGGGGGAGGCGCGGCTGGTCAGAGTGAGGCGAAGCGGAGCGAGGAGCTGCGAGTGGCGGGGGACGCAGGGGCGGCGCCGCGGGGACGCGCAGGAAGCAGCGGCGAGCAGCAGCACGGGGATGCGGCGGGGGTGTGGGCGATAGCCGGCGAGGCGGGAGCTCCGGCGGGCGCGGCACCAGCAGCCGGTGGCTGGCGCTGCCACGAGCAAGGCGGGGCTAGGCCGACGAGCAGTAGGGCAGCAACGCCTATGGGGGCGAGCGGGGCGAGTGGCGTTGTGCTCGGGCGGGGTCAGCCGCGGTGCAGCAGCAGCATCGCACGGGGCAAGGGAAAGAGAGGAGGGGCGCGGCTCACAGCGGGTTAGCAGGGACGGGGCAGCGTGTGTCGAGGAGGGCAACGGGGACGGCGAGCGACGTGGGAGCAGGCCGGTGGGGAGGGGCTCCGGTGATGGCGGCGAGGGCTCCTAGCGGCGACGGGCGAGGCTGCGGCTCGAGGTGGGGTCGCGCGAGGGAGAGGAGAGGCGCGGAGGAGGCCGGGGTGGATCCCCTCGATCCAGATCAAGAG